>NC_083464.1:7140000-7185000 GCF_030014155.1 Tachysurus vachellii | reverse complement strand
ACCGACAGCTCCAGATAATCAGCTCAATAACCAGATTAACCAGATCAGATCAGATGTCGGAATAGCTCTTAAAGGTAGACTTCCTGTTCTAAACTGTTTCACACTCCACAAGTACTTTGCATTTTGTTAAGCCGCTCGACCGTTTTTCTTTTGTTTTTTGTTTTTTTAAGCCTGAAGTCGTCTGTCTGTTTATTTTAACGTGGTTGTCACTCAAAAGTCCTGAAAAAAGAACATTTAATAGCCTAAACACTAAACACTACAGCGTCTGGGTCAGCCTTTGTGTTAGAAGTGTGTCCATGTGTTAATGTGTGTAGTCACTCTTACAGCTGTTGTTTTGAGCAAGTACCACATTTGCGTGTAACGCGTTTGCTGCTTGTAAATGGTCACTTCGGGTCACATGTTGCACTTTAATATCTGCTGGGATTGTGGGATACGGTGTGTGTGTGTGTGTGTGTGTGTAGGCTAGCAGGCAAAGCTTCTGTTTGTTTCAGTGCAACGTACAGCTTCAAATGAAGCCCAGTGCCTTTATCTGCATCTTATATATTTATATGTGTACACGCTTATTTTATGTGTGTGTTTGTGTACAAAATGTACATATGCTTCCGAAATCAAACTTAGACATATGACATAGTGCCTTGCATTTCTTCTCGTTATGTAAGCGTTTGTTGCTGTTTTTCACTCCTTTAGGGTTGATGCAAAATGACAAATGGCTGTTTAGGACTTTTTAGACTTCATCCAAAATAACTCCCATCCGTGGTCAAAGCATTAACGTGGCTACTGACAAATAGTCACATCGTCACCCGTAAATTGTGATTCCTAGGATCATATTTATTATATTTCACTAAACTGCACCATTAATGTTCTGAATGAACGTTTGTATGACGCCTGCGATCATCAGATCCACGTTTAGGTCGATCGCTTACTCATTAGACAACCGCTCATAAAAAACGAATAACTCGATCTTATGCAACCGTTCAGTAGATGAAATTATACAGTTTTGTTGGTTTATCTCTACGCTTGTCTTGTTATTCAGCCGCAATACAATTTCCTTTTGATTTCTGATCTGTTGAAATGTCACACTTGTAGAAAAAAAAAGCTGTTTTTTTTTTCTTTTTTTCTTTTCTCAATTAGCATCTTTTTTGTCAGATCTTATAGAAGTATATTTGGTTCACATGTTAACAAAGTCTGTTTTGTGTTGAGGGATAATAAAAGTTTTCAGATGTATTTTCATTTTGTGTAACCTTGTGGATTTATTTGTCTCCTTATCTGCACTTTATTACAGTACGTTCTTTATTGTTGCAGGGAGGTTTTGCCACTAGGTGGCGGTAATTATCTGTCTATACCAGCAGCATTTTTAGATTAGATTAGATTAGATTAAATTAGATTCAACTTTATTGTCATTACACATGTACAAGGCAACGAAATGCAGTTTAGGATATACAGTATTTACATGAGTTAAATAAATTAAATAAAACGGTAATATAGGAGTAATTTACAGATGTGTATGCACTATGAACATAATATACAGATGGCTATTACTATAAACAGAATTATACAGAAGGATATGGATTATGAACATAATATATTGCTGTTACTATAAACAGAAATCGGGTTGATGTATACAATGGTAAGTTGAGCAGCAATGCAAAAAAAGAGCAAGTGTGCAAATTTCTGATCATTTTTACATCTTTTTATATCAATCGTATTAATTCATGTATTTCACACATGGTGTATAATTAAATGGATTTGTTGGTCTCTAGTTAAAAAATGAAATGGTAGCGTAGTGGGTGTTGGATTAATGCTCAGAAGGTTGTAAGTTCAAATCCCAGGTCCACCAAACTGCCACTGCTGGGCCCTTGAGCAAGGCTCTTAACCCTCAATTGCACAGCTGTATAAAATGAGATTAAATAGAAGTTACACTGGATATACACACACACACACAGGTGCTGGTCATATAATTAGAATATCATCAAAAAGATTTATTTCACTAATTCCATTCATAAAGTGAAACTCGTATATTATATTCATTCATTACACACAGACTGATATATTTCAAATGTTTTTTTCTTTTAATTTTGATGATTATAACTGACAACTAAGGAAAATCCCAGATTCAGTATCTCAGAAAATTAGAATATTACTTAAGACCAGTACAAAGAAAGGATTTTTAGAAATCTGTGAACATGAAAAGTATGAACATAAAAAGTATGAGCATGTACAGCACTCAATACCAGGGTTCCCACGGGGTCTTAAAAAGTCTTAAAAGCATTGAATTTATTAATTTGGAAATAATACCTTAAAAAGTCTTTAAAAAGTCTTGAATTTTCATGTCTGGGTCTTAAAAATTGTGCTGTATGTAACTTCTCCATATTGTAATTTTCCTCAAAAGTTTCTGTCAACCACGATTATTTTGATTAAATGACGTAGTATAAAAGAGTGGCGGAACCAATAATTGAGAACGCAACGCAGCCCCGGGTCACCGTACAATATACTGTGAACACGCGATGCCTTCAGTAAAGGAAGATCACGTGCTACGACACCACAGCCATAGACTACAACACAACACAACAAGCAAAGTAGAACCGCGAGAAATCAATGAAAATCTCAGCATTCCACAGGAAATTAAAAAAGTGTTAATTTCGTCAGACGAGACGAGACGAAATATGTTCGTCAACAACCTAAAATCTCTCTTCATTTTCGTCTAGAATTGTCTCTGCTTTTTCATCAGCTGTTAGGCCTTTAAAATATTCAGCGCTGTTGCTCATGTTACAGGTCCATGAAGCGGATCCCGCTTATTATATTGTTACCTACCAAATAAATCGATAATTTGACTCAAAATGATTTAAAAAGGAGTTTATTGATTTAAAAACAATTGTATTGTTTCCTCTAAAGAAAAAAGTGCGCTGCGTCTCTACGGTTAGAATTCTGTGTGTCCATGGCAACGCTCTGTTTTTCATGGCAACGGTGTGTTATAGTTCGCAGCGGTCTGTTATCAAGAAATAAAATTGTGTGTAGAAAGAATTTGTCCACACGCCGCTCAAATAAATAAATAAAAACTCCTGAGCACAAGTCCACCCTAGGTCAAGGCTTTTCATGTTAAATTATATTTCCTGTCGCTGCACAGGCTCTTTTATTGTACATGACAGCTTATGTCCCGATGACCGGTCTTTGCATTACGATTAAAAGCAGTATGTATAATGTAAAAAATGTGATGTGCAGTCAAGTTCGAGTGTATGCACTGTTTAAACGAGTGTTCTCAACTTCTCACTGATACTTTTGTGATTCGTGGAGTTTTGACAAGTTTTATAGCCTCGATATTGTTTCTTATTCAAAAGTGGTGACAGAAAAAACATATATACACACACACCTACAGTTTTGATCTTAGGCTTTTCATTAAGTTATTTATTTCCACTATAACACTTGTGTTCCTGATATTATTGCATTTAATGAGGCCTCGTTGTATTTATTCTTACAATAGATTCCAGATGTGGTCAAGCTACAATTTTTTGACTAAAACTAGACTAAAATTAAAAGACTTTTAGTCGACTAAAACTCGACTAAGATACCTTGAGTTTTCTTTTGACTAAAACTAGACTAAAATGACGAGACTTTTAGTCGACTAAAACTTGACTAACAAAAAAAGATATGTAAATGACTAAATATGACTAAAACTAACAAGGACATTTGGCACAAGACTAAGACTAAATTAAAAATAGGTGACAAAATTAACACTAGACTGACGCACGCAGTTATATTTTTAAAGTTTGTATTTACGTTAGCTAGCTACCAATTTCATTCTGAGGTTATGGGGAAATGTAAATTTAATGAAGCGTGGCTGGATAAAAACTCTTTTCATCATTAGTTAAAACCAGTGGACAACAACGTTTTTGAGGCCTTTTGCACCATATGCAAAAAAAGGATTCAGCTAAGTACAATGGGAATGAAGGCATTAGAATCTTATGCCAAGTCGTCCAAGCACATTAACGCTCTCAATGGACAAAAACAAACTCCTTCCATCGCCTGAGTGTTTCAACCAACTGTTAGGCAGCTATCTGCTAATGTGCCTGAAGTGGCAACAGGAGCTAATGTTAGCCAGCTTGCTGCTAGCGCTGCAGACCCTCCAGCTATGGCCGCAACTAGAGTGGATCTGCGCACAGCTTTTGGGTCCACACCAACACTGACCTGATCTCCAGGTCCAACCTCTTGCGGAGAGGCCATAAGGAGAAGTTGACGGAACTGGCTGTCCTTGATAAAGACATTGCTGCCCTGAGTGAAGAGCTAAGGAGTTGACTGTGTTTCTTAATTTAATTTAATTTATTGTTGAGTTCTGATTTTCGATGTTTATTGTTCAGGGGTCTCTCAGTTCCCCATATTCCCAGCATGGAATAAGTAGCTAGCTCATGTTAAAAAACAACTTAACATTGTTCGGCAAACTTTCTTGTGGCCTACTGAAATGTTTTTATTTTTCACACTTGGCTTATCTTTTTCACACTTGGCTTGGCTTATCTTTTACCCATTCCACATTTGAAAAACAAATGAACACAAGTTCAAGGATTTTGTTTTTCTTTGCTGGTAGGGACGTGAAATAGGTATTAATTTTTTATATAAATGGTCTTAAAAAGGTCTTAAAAAGACTTGAATTTAGCTTGAGGAAACCTGTAGGAACCCTGAATACTTAGTTGGGGCTCCTTTTGCCTGAATTACTGCAGCAATGCGGCGTGGCATGGAGTCGATCAGTCTGTGGCACTGCTCAGGTGTTACGAGAGCCCTGGTTGCTCTGATAGCCTTCAGCTCTTCTGCATTGTTGGGTCTGGCATATCACATCTTCCTCTTCACAATACCCCATAGAATTTCTATGGGGTTAAGGTCAGGCGAGTTTGCTGGCCAATTAAGAACAGGGATCCCATGGTCCTTAAACCAGGTACTGGTGGCTTTGGCGCTGTGTGCAGGTGCAAAGTACTGTTGGAAAATGAAATCTGCATCTCCATAAAGTTGCTCAGCAGCATGAAGCGCATATACAGTCAAGCCCGAAATTATTCATACCCCCGGCAAATTCTGACTTAATGTTACTTTTATTGAACCAGCAAGTTTTTTCTTGATTAGAAATGACACAGGCGTCTCCTAGTAGATAATAAGACGATGTACAAGAGGCATCATTGTGGAAAATATTATTACTCATCTTTTATTTACATTTGAACAAAAAGTGGCATGTCCAAAATTATTCATACCCTTTGCAAACTGTCACAGTCTATGGGAAAATCCAAAGATCTATACCATTCCAAACAGTCCAAGCTGTTTTAAAGCATCCTAATTACCCTGATTCATTGGGAAGAGCTGTTTTAATCAACTCAACAAGTGAAAAACAGAAGCTCTCTGCTGTTGGTTTGTGGACAGTCATGGCTAAGACAAAAGAGCTCACTGAGGACCTGCGGCTGCGCATTGTGGCTGCTCACAAGTCAGGAAAGGGCTATAAGACCTTATCTAAATGTTTTGAAGTTCCAGTGGTTACAGTGCAAAGTATTATTAAAAAATTCAAGACGTTCGGCACTGTGAAAAATCTCAGAGGACGTGGTCGGAAGCCAAAAGTGACACCTGTGCTGGCCAGGAGGATAGTGAGAGAGGTAAAAAAAAAAAAAATCCAAGGATCACCACCAAGGCCACCACCTGATGAATCTTGGCTCTGCTGGTGGCAACATCTCAAGGCAGACAGTCCAACGGACACAGACCAAGGAGGACACCACTTCTCCAGATAAGGAACACAAAAGCCCGCTTGGCCTTTGCAAATGCTCATCTGGACAAAGAAGACGACTTCTGGTCTTCTGTTTTATGGTCAGATGAAACAAAAATTTAATTGTTTGGCTACAATGATGTAGCTTTCATTTGGCGTAAAAAAGGAGAAGCCTTCAACCCTAAGAACACCAGCCCCACTGTCAAACATGGTGGTGGAAACCTAATGTTTTGGGGGTGTTTTTCAGCTGGTGGACCAGGGAACCTAATCACAGTAAACAGCACCATGAAAAAGGAGCAATACATCAAAATTCTCAAGAACAACATCAGGCAGTCTGCAGAGAAACTTGGCCTTGGGCACCAGTGGACATTTCAGCACGTCAGCGACCCAAAGCACACAGCAAAAGTGGTGAAGAAATGGTTAGCAGACAAAAACATTAACGTTTTTCAGTGGCCCAGCCAGAGTCCTGACTTAAATCCGATTGAGAATCTGTGGAGGGAGCTAAAGATCAGGGTGATGGCAAGGAGACCCTCCAACCTGAAAGAGTTGGAGCTCATCGCTAAAGATGAATGGGCAAAAATACCAGTGGAGACATGCAAAAAGCTGGTCAGCAATTATAGCAAGTGTTTGATTGCTGTAATAGCCAATAAAGGCTTTTCTATTGACTATTGAGAAGGGTATGAATAATTTTGGACATGCCACTTTTTGTTAAAATGTAAATAAAAGATGAGTAATATTTTTTTCCACAATGATGCCTCTTGTATATCATCTTATTATTTTCTGGGAGACACGTGTGTCATTTCTAATCAAGAAAAAACTTGCTGGTTGAATAAAAGTAACTTTAAGTCAGAATTTGCCAGGGGTATGAATAATTTTGGGCTTAACTGTATAAAAAAAAAAAAATATATATATATATATATATATATATATGTATATATGGAGAAGTGAACTTGTGATGAAGAAGTGCACTTGTGATGAATTGTAATGAATACATAGTATGACGTAGTGAAATACTGTTTTGGACTGTCCATGTATAAAAATAAATAAATAAATAAATAATAAATGACCAGGGGGAGCACAGTGGCTTAGTGGTTAGCACGTTCGCCTCACACCTCCAGGGTTGGGGGTTCGATTCCCGCCTCCACCTTGTGTGTGTGGAGTTTGCATGTTCTCCCCGTGCCTCGGGGGTTTCCTCCGGGTACTCCGGTTTCCTCCCCCGGTCCAAAGACATGCATGGTAGGTTGATTGGCATCTCTGGAAAATTGTCTGTAGTGTGTGATTGTGTGAGTGAATGAGAGTGTGTGTGCCCTGCGATGGGTTGGCACTCCGTCCAGGGTGTATCCTGCCTTGATGCCCAATGACGCCTGAGATAGGCACAGGCTCCCCGTGACCCGAGGTAGTTCGGATAAGTGGTAGAAGATGAATGAATAAATGACCAAAATACAATTTAAAAGCAAAACATTAATGAGTTAAGTTACGGCACTTTATTGGCATTGTATACAATACAACGGGCTTTAGTATATTTAGTATATTCTACGTTTTAAAGCGTCGAAAGGTTTAGTGTAAATTATCTTCGAGAGTAGTAGCTAAGGTCCTTAGTCCTAAAAGCTGATCTTTAGGCTGTATGTGTGTGACTTGATGACAGTGTATCTTTTCCCAGATGGTAAAGAAACAAACTTTCTGTGTCCTGGGTGAGTGGAGAGGACAAAATAAAATGTGTAAAATATAGTATATGAATATAATGATAATACTGTAAGACTACAGTATAATGCACAGATGCACATTGCCTCTTGTACATCCCTGTGTATCTTAATATTCTACAGTATACACCTTTTTTATATTTTATTCTTATATTTTTATTGTTTACTTTTATTTCATTTTTTCAGAGCTATATTGATGTATATTTTAATCTGTGTTGTATTTTTTAATAATTGCACTGTCTATGGAGCGGACCTGACTCACATTTCATTGCTGGTTATATATGCTCTATATAATTGTGTATGTGACAAATAAAAATCTTGAATCTTGAATATGGTGATAGGAATAGTACGATTATAGCGTTATTATAAAGTGTGTGCAGTTTTTAGTTCATAGTGAAAAGTGCAGAAAAATAAACCAAAACAAAGAAAGTGTGTAACGTGTGATGCTTTTCTGCACACCACAGATGTAAAGAGTGCTCACTTGAGTTTGCTTCTTTTTTTTTTTCTTTTTTCATAGCCTCAAAATCCAAAAAGTTAGGATATGCCAAGAAAGAATTTCACTGTGCTCTACTGTGTATGTGACAAAATAAAGCAGCTTCTTCTGAAGTGTATTTTATCCTTGCCTGTATCATATCAGAGAAAGGCACTAGACCAGGTCAGATGGTTGCATTAGCTTCTTAACAAGCATCAAAATTGCAGTTACAGAGGAGAAGATCCAAATCCAAATCATCATCTTTATCCTGCACTCCAGAAACATCGTTGCTGAGCTGGTGTTGATTCATCTGGAGCAGAGTTCCTCATGGTTGATGAAGGATGGCAGGATATGGGGAAATTCACCTCAGAGCTAAATAAAAATCTGTCTGCACTTTCTCAACTTCGATGCTCAGGCATTTGTATTGGCAGTGCTTAAGTAAGCTTAAACAAGCATTTTGTTCAACACTGCACTTTTTTGGCTGTGAAGTCTTTCCCTCCAAGCGAAAACATCTTCTAACCTTTTTGGAGTCATTATTTGGAAGGGAAAAGAAGAAGAAGAGAAGTCTTTCAGATCAAAATTTTCACCACATGTCCATCTGCCTTTAGCGCAAAGAAGGAACGTAAAGTATTCTTCGGATCTTGTGGTTTACAGTTAACACTGTACTGTACTTGTATGGATTATGGATTAAAAGAAGTGTACATTGATCCTGTAAATATACTGTATACACTATATGGCCAGAAATATGTGAACAACTGATCATAACCCAAGTGTAATTCAAATTTTAGATGCTTGTGAACAAGCACTTGGAGCGTCTCAAAGAGCACAAATGGGTTTGATATCAGCGTTTACTTTCAAGATAGAAAAAAAAACCTTAACCTTTTGTTTTGGAACTTTGTATGAATATATTGCCACTAGATAAAAACAGAAATACTTACACTGATAAACTACAAATTCTTAGCGCTGAGTGTCTACTTTCATCCATTTAGCACCACTTTAGAAAGTAACATGAAGAAAGAAGACATTCATTGCTGAACATGTTTTGGGTTTTGAGTTCACTAATCAGCATGTGTTTATATTAGAAAACATACTTCTTAGATGTTATGATCGTCCCAAAAGCTGAGTGGTGCCAGAAAGCGGGCGCCTCCAGGGATCGGAAAATCAGACCCAAATGCAGGGATGGCAGGTAACAAGGGTTTTATTAAAAGAAACTAGACCGACCGAACACAGGGATGCATGAGGGAGGAAAAAAAAACTAAGCAAAACTACAAAATAAATAAGATACGACAAAAACAAGCATAAAACGGAACAAATCCAAGAAACAGGCTGCACGCAACCTCAAAGACCCGGCCAAAGAAAACAGAGACAAGACCACAGGATTAAATAGGGAAAGCAATTGGGAAGACATGAGGAACACGAGGAACAGGTGTGCAGATGTAGGACTGGGTAAAATATAGGATAAACACGTGATAACATATCAATAACAAAGACACATGGCACAAGACAAACAAAGCCTGCCAGAAAGTCCACCTGGTGTCCAGGCATGGCATAATCCAAGCCATACACCACAATAACAAATGGTGTTAATTTGGATTGTGTATTTAAGGTATTTAGTAAGTTTCAGTAAAACCAATAAGTCTAAAAGTTATAGAACGAAGTTAACATAACACGTCATTCGCATTGAGATCCATTTGTGTGCCATTTCACTGCTCACAACACTGAGCCTTTCTATTATAAGCAGTTGTTGTTAGCGTGTATTTTTTTTTTTGTCTTTTCTACCGTTTACATTTTTTTTCAATATCAGATTTTCTAGCAGTCATAAACGGGATAGAAGCTTCTTTTCACCTGTCACTCCTCAAGAACCTGTTTATGAATCCTCAAGAATCATGCAATATCTTAGCCAAGAAAGAAGTAGTTTCAGAGGTTTTAAATATAAAAATCCAGGTGAGCTGATTATTTCTCACTGCAGGCCGCACAGTTGTGGAGAAGAGAAAAGTGGCAAGCTGGAATAAAGTTGTACACCACATCTTGGGATTTACTGCTCTTTGGCAAGCCGCAGGACAGGTCTGGAAGATGTTAGCCTGAATAGAGATCTCAGGTTTTTAAGGAAAAAACAGACCTTGGCTTTTACTTTAAAGCCTTGTGATGCACAGAATCTATGGTTTAGATACAAGAAAGGATTTGCAATCTACTATTGTACAATTTAGTCTGTATCAATTTCTACATTTTTTTTACACTTTTGTAATCAATATCAGGTGTAATATTATTTTCATATCACATCACGTCGTATATCAGCACACAAGGTCTGCTGCAGATTGGTGTTTTTTTGTAAGGTCGGTGTTGCTCACGCTCAGTGTTGTATAAAGTACTAGAAAGCAATACTTGAGTAAAAGTACAAGTATCGTACTAGAAAAAGACTTTGGTAGAAGTGAAAGTTACCTTTTAGAATATTACTCAAGTAAAAGTCTTAAAGTATCTGATATTTACTGTACTTAAGTATCAAAAGTCATTTTCTGATATTTAATGTACTTAAGTATTTGAAGTAAAAGTAAAAAGTAAAATTTCAGTGATTTTCAGTAGGCATAAGATCAGGGGCGGTTCTAGGGTTTCATCTTTATGGGGTTTTTAGCCCTCAGTGAGAATGTAAAACAAGAAGAGTTTTATATTATATATTATATGACTACATAGTAAGCCAAAAGTTATGGTATTATTTAAAAGGGCAAAAGTGGACACCAAAATTTTATGCATGATGCAATGATGCCAGTCTTGTATCAGATCAGTTCATGTATGTGTGCATTCTCTACAAACAGTGTGTCCAATGTATGCAGTCATTAATAAATAATATTCACAAGACAAAGACCAAATCAATAAATGTTATTTTTATTTAGTACTGAATGGATTGTTTGCATTAATATTTTGTTTGTGATACAACTCTGGTAATAAGAATAGTGAAATTTCACAGTTTTTGGTTGCCGTATTTGCCGCTTTCCGCCGATTAACGTTATAGATAAACGCCTCCAGCTCTGACTGCGCGTGGACGCTGCGCGTCCCTGTGCTTCTCCGTAGAGCGTGCAGAGCGTAATGCAATCCAGGAGCAGTGATTCACCAAACCTCCCTTATTGCAGTCGCACACATTTCTTCTGATTTTATTTTGTAGTAACGAGTAACGAAGACGCTTAGTGGAAATATAGCGGAGTAAAAGTATACATTTTATCTAGGAAATGTAGTGGAGTAAAAGTGAAAGTTGACATAAATTTAAATAGCGAAGTAAAGTACAGATACGTGAAATTGATACGTAAAAACAGTAACGAAGTATTTGTACTCCGTTACATTACAACACTGCGCACACTAAAACGTACGTACACTACAGTGCTGGTGGATTCTCAAATCTGATTGGACAGAAGGTGTTGATTATTTTTTTAGAACAGCAGTTCAGAAAGTAAGATGGGTTAAAATTCAAATCCTGTGATCATGACCCCTTCTGTTCCGTCCGATCCGTCCTGATGGTTTGTCACTTTTTTTATTATTATTATTATTATTTGTATAGCACTTTTAACAATTCACATCGTCTCAAAGCAGCTTCACAGGAGTTAAAATTTACTATATATCTAACATCTGCAATTTATGAGCAAGCCTGAGGCAACGGTGTTGGGGAAAAAACTCCCTGAGATGATATGAGGAAGAAACCTTAAGAGGAACCAGACTCCTCATCCTCATCAGTGGCACTGGACAGGAAATAATGTCAATGTAAATCATGTCCTTTCTACAGCAGTTTATGGTTCTGCGACTGAGAGCTCCTGAGGGACTAATGGGTCAGCGCAAGTTTTGAGTTCACCACAGACTCAACACTAATCCGTTTCTGCTGTAGTCTTCAAATGATTGCTGATGAAAACCCGAGCATACAGCTGACTGACGCAACATTGGTTGAAACAATGGTCACTTTAAATCCACTTGCTGATGCCGAGATACATGAGATTACTGTAGATGGTATTTAGAAACCATGAAGAAGGCTCTGGACTGCAATTGATACAATCACTGATAACGTCAACAATGTTATGACTTGACTGACCTTCGGGTATGTTTTAGCCTTGAATCGCTATTGAACTACGAAGGTTAAGTTTGACTCCCAGGTCCAGCAACTGGACAGCTGACCAGAAGGTTGTGAGTTTGAATCCTAGATCCACAAGCTGCCCCTGAACATGATTTTTATAGCTCAGTTGTGCAAAAATTAGGTCCAATTTAAGTCACTGTGTACAAGGGTGTCTGCCAAATGCCGTAAATGATATAATTTAATTAAGGAGTCTGGAAAAGAATGACCAAGAAAGAATAACTGAGCACTGTTCATCTTTGGTGGGATGTTGTAACTTAGTAGTTTAGGTGTTGGACTACTGATCAGAAGGTTGTAAGTTTGAATCCCAGGTCCACCAAGCAGCTATCGCTGGGCTGCTGAGCAAAAGCCCTTAAACTTCAGTTGTACAAAAAGTAGCTAAATAATAATAATAATAATAATAATAATAATAATAATAATAATAATAATAATAATAATTAAAGCTGCAAGCAGCATTTCCCGGGTTCAAGCGTTTAAGGCCTTTGGATTGACATGACAATATATGTCATGTCATGCTACATATATGTCATGTGAAGTACTCACCCGTCCAGTTTTCCCTAAAATAAACAAAGTCATATCCATTAGAGATGAGCCGGATACTCGACTGAAACGAGTATCCGGTACGGATAAAGCACTTCTGCCGAGTACGAGTATTATACGAGTAATACGAGTCAATATCTGTGCTCAGATTGAATGAAAATCATCATTGGGTATCTGATTGTGTCAGCGTTCTGTGATAGGCTAGTCACAGCGCCCCTCCCCTGCAGTGATAGGCTAGTCACAGCGCCCCTCCCCTACAGTGATAGGCTAGTCACAGCGCCCCTCCCCTACACACATACAGATGTATTGTGTTGCTGTGTCTCGCTCTGCTCACTCACAGTCACACACAGAACAGCTCTCTGTCTCTCCCTCAGTCACTCGGGTTCGCGGGTCTTTTCCGTTAACGCTTAGGGTTTCTTCAGCTTTTTACTTCGGGTTGTAACGTTAATTATACGTACTTACTAACCAGTAGAGTTCTGGTAAACGTGGGTCCGTTCAGACGTGGTGCTTGCTAGTGTTATAAATATTACAAATTAATTATTACCGGTTAAAACACCGCCCATTTCAAGACAAGCCCGTACTTCCGGGTTAGGCCCCACTCACTCCGAGTCAGAACCAGAATCAGAATCTTTGCCTTACAAGTCAGCACAAAATTGGGTTTTTGGACTGTTGGTGGCGCTAGAGGGCTTTTTTTAAAAATGGCTGTTTTTAGTGATTTTTCCGTTATAGCACCACAAATCGGTTTTTGAACTGTGACCTCAGTTTGACCTCTTTCGCCTGTGTCCCGGGTTTGGTGTTGATAGCTCATTTACTTCTTGAGTTATTGACATTTTAGTAAAACTGGCTCCTCACAGTCCAAACGTTTTGGGGCCCCTTAAGGACCCTGAATCAAAATTTCGACTTTTTTTCGAAGATTATTGACATTGAGACTCCAGAGAATATTACATTGGATTGGTCTCGACCAGGCGAAAAACCTAGGCCAGGTTTCGGACAAAATGCGCTATAGCAAAAAAATGTAATGGCGGAGATGAAATCGGAGATATACGTTTTTTAAGTCATGAGCCAAGGATTCCAATGATATAAAGAACTTGAGATTTGGACATAGGGGTTTTAGGGGTTTAGGGGTTATGGGGACAAATGCGTTGAGGGGCGCTGAAGCGCCCCAAATTGTCCGATTCCGCTGAGACCTTGGCCCTGAGTAACTGTGACCAGTACTACCATCTGACCAAGTTTGAGCTCTCTAGGCCTTACGGTTTGGGCTACACGATCGTTTCTAGGGCGGAATAATAATTCATTCATTCATTCATCTTCTACCGCTTATCCGAACTACCTCGGGTCACGGGGAGCCTGTGCCTATCTCAGGCGTCATTGGGCATCAAGGCAGGATACACCCTGGACGGAGTGCCAACCCATCGCAGGCCACACACACTCTCATTCACTCACACACTACGGACAATTTTTCCAGAGATGCCAATCAACCTACCATGCATGTCTTTGGACCGGGGGAGGAAACCGGAGTACCCGGAGGAAACCCCTGAGGCATGGGGAGAACATGCAAACTCCACACACACAAGGTGGAGGCGGGAATCGAACCCCGACCCTGGAGGTGTGAGGCGAACGTGCTAACCACTAAGCCACCGTGCCCCCCCGGAATAATAGTAATAATAATAATAATAATAATAATAAAAAATCCTAACAAAAACAATAGGTTTCCAGCGCTTCGCGCTTGAACCCTAATAATACAATTTCTTTGTAGGCACCTTTCAAGTCACTCAAGGTCACCATACAAATTCAAACAATAAATAAATAAATAATAAATAACAGTAAACGACAATAAAACAAAATGAAGAAGAAAAGCAGTTATCTAACATTAAACATAAAGGAGATTCAAATGGGGGGGGCACGGTGGCTTAGTGGTTAGCATGGTAGGTCATGCATGCATGGTAGGTTGATTGGCATCTCTGGAAAATTGTCCGTAGTGTGTGATTGCGTGAGTGAATGAGAGAGTGTGTGTGCCCTGCGATGGGTTGGCACTCCGTCCAGGGTGTATTCTGCCTTGATGCCCGATGACGCCTGAGATAGGCACAGGCTCCCCGTAACCCGAGAATAGTTTGGATAAGCGGTAGAAAATGAGTGAGAGTGAGAGATTCAAATGCAAGATCATGTGGAATAAGCGCTTCTGAACAAATAGGTTTTGAGTCGTGTTTTGTACGTGGTGAGAGAGTTACGGATGTTTTCCGAGAGAAAATTCCAGAGACGAGAAACGATGCGACTAAATGCTTCAGTGCCCCTGGTGGTGAAATGGGCAGGGGGTGTGATGAGGAGCCTAGATGACGAAGAGCATAGAGCACAGGAGGGAGCGTAGAGCTGTATGAGAGACTGAGATATGTTTGAGTGACTGACCTAAGTCATTCTGGATGAAGGTGTCTGCTAAATGCTGTAAATGAGATGATTTAAGTAAGGAAAATAATGACCAAGAAAGACTTACAAGCTCCATTCATCTTTGGTAGGAAACTTAGTAGTTAAGGTGTTGGACTACTGATCGCTGCCACTGCTGGACCCCTGAGGCAGGCCCTTAACCTTCAATTGCTCAGTTGTATAAAATGAGATAAAATGTAACTCACTCTGGATAAAGGCGTCTGCCAAATGCTGTAAAGAAAGCACTCTCCGGTGTCACCCGGATAAAGACGGCTTCCATTATGAGTCTGGTTCCTCTAAAGGTTTCTTCCTCATATCATCTCAGGGTGTTGTTCTTTGCTGCCACCTCATTGGTCATAAATAATAAATTGAAATTTAGAAAGTTGACATCCTGAATTGATATATTTCTCTGAAGGTGCTTTGTGACAACGTCCAATGTTTTAAATTGAACTGAATTGAAATCACAAGATTATAGTAACGCTCACATCTTATATGTTATCGTTTCTATAGTAACCGCTCATCACAAGGACCTCTATGGATGATCTGCATAATTCAAGGCTAATAATAAAGAGTTTTATTTAAATGCTGTTATTTAAGATATAGAAAACGTAAATGTTGATATGGCGAGCGGACATTTAACTTTTATTAAAGGAGTTTCCAGTATCAGGGATTTTTTTCTAACAGTCAGTAAGTTTTCTACCACAGATGAAAAGTCTCTCAACATTTAATCTCTGCTTAAAGCAAGCAAAAAAAGAGACTGTTGAAAGACGACTGTTTGTATCTGTCCAACGTAACTATAAATGGATAAAAAGGCGTGAAATTTGATAAACACAGTCGTGCTATTACAGGAAAATGATCAATTTCATGGTAGAAAACGCCTCTGCAGATTCTCTTCCAACAACCGCAAACCCTGTCATGTTTCATGCTTTATAAAATGAAAAACCACAAACTAATCAACATTAGTTGAACATTACTGCAGTGTTAATAGTGTAAAGCCTCCAAAAATAATAACATTATAGACAACAGGACAATGTTAAGGCATTAACACAGCTTTCTGTATACAGTATGTGTAAAGTGACTGGATTCAGGCTGGCGCTGAGGACGTTCTGCTTCGTATCAGGCCTGCTTGCTTACAGGATGAAGGAGAACAGATGTTTGCAATTGTCTATGTGACTTGGTGGTTTTATAAAGAATTAAACACCCCAGGTCAGTGCTGTTCAAGGAAAAGAATGTATTACAGGGGTGTTGTGGCCTGATTCAAAGCAGATCATTGTTAACATCATGAATCGAGGCTTTATGATATGAAATCAAACAAGGCTCTAACAGAGATCCAAACGTTCTTATGAAGTGAACAGTGTTACACGCTGTTTGTTGGTAAATAACTTTTTCCCTTTCGTTTTTGAGCAATAGTTCAATTATGATTCATTTACTGTTTGTTTGTTGAGTTCATTGATCACAATTCAGATTCTAATCTTAAAGTTGTCACGCTCTTTCTCTGATTTTCCAAGAATAGGTCAAAAGAGGAAAATTGCAACCTGATGCTAGATATTTCCCCAATTTTATCCTGTGCCTCATTTTTCCAGAAACTGCAAGTCCCTTTAAAAAAGACTTCAATTTTCATACTCAATTTACAAATAAACATGTCTTAATTTGAATATTATGTTCCAAACCTTCCTCGTAACGATCTGTTTGTAAGAGATATATCAGTCTCAAAATATTCTACAGATTTTTCTAATTATGGAAATCAGATGATGTAAGGATAAAATGTTGCAGCCATGTGGTGTGCACCGTGAGTACCCTCTAAAATGCTTGGAGAGTAAAAACAGCTATTTATTTCGGTGTATTCCAGCAGGTCTGACTGAAGATAAAAAGTCTGGAATGAAGCTATTGCCTTTTATTTATGAGCATATGAGATTTATTATTTCAAGGCAGTTTAGACCCTGCTGTGCCCATGTTTCTTGTCATATTTATAAAAAAGTGCTTAAGCATCTACATGCATTGAAATTCTTATGCTACGTTTCTACCCAGATATTAGTGCAAAAAGTGCAAGATGAATATAGTTGTGATGAGTCTGTCTGTGTTTTTGCCCTGTTTCTGTCTGCTGTCTTTTCCTGTTGTTAATTGTTTGCTCCGCCCACTCGTTTGTTCCCATGGACACTGATTGATCTCATTCATCTCCTCAGGTGTGTTGTCTTTGTCTCTGATTGTCTCTGCTTTGTCTCTGCTTTGTTCCTGTCAGCTATATATACTCTGTTTGTCCACTTCCCTGGTGTTGGTCGTTGTTACATGTTGGAAGTTTGTTTCTATGTTCCTGTTCCCTGTTAGCTCTGTGTTCTGTCTGCCTGTTTCTTGTGTTTTGGATAATTAAACTATAGACTGCATTTGGATCCTCGCTCGCCTTTGTCCTGCATCACAACAATAGTATTTGCAGTCTGAGATATCGACATATTTAATACTATAAATAATTAACATAAGGTAGGTAATGCATATACAATATATGATAAGTGATAATGAGTTCAGTGCACGGTATATACAGTGAAGGTGCAATGTGTTTGTAATAAACTCATCTTCAGCCTTCGAGAAATTATTTACAAAAATTGTTTTTGCCTTCCATCAAATACAAGATGAAGATTTCTATATTGTGCATCAGCATGAAAAGACCAAATAGCTACAGGTTCTTTAAATTTTATTGAACATATAAATTTCTAGTAAACGTAATCAGGGCCGTAATAATACAAAATGAGGAGGGGAGGTTTTTTTTTTTTTTTTTATTGTGACGACGCCTGAGAAAAGAAGTTAGTAATAGAGTTGGATTTGTGTGCTGAGGTCCGACAACAAATTCAGATTTTGCGGTGTTGAACACTACACTCTTATGTTAAGTAACAAAATGTGGACCAAATGTCACCCAAATGAGGATGAGGTTCACTTCTGAGTCTGGTTCCTCTCAAGGTTTCTTCCTCAAATCATCTCGGAGTGTTTTTCCTCACCACCGTCACCTCAGGCTTGCTCATTAGGGATAAATGTTAGAAATAAATATTAACTTAATTATAAATTAATATCTTTTTAATCATTTTAAACTTTAAATTTGTGTACTGTATTTATTTATCTATTTTTGTTCTGTTTCTATACTTCTGTAAAGTTGTGAATTGATAAAAGCGCTAAACAAATAAATTAAATTGAACTAAATACAAAATAAAAGACTATTATATATGTAGTGTGTTTGGTTTGTGTGTGTGTATTTGTGTGTGCGTGTGTTTGAGGTTATTCATTCTTTCAGATTTTTGTTGGCTTTTATTTTGTATTTTGCCTTGATATTTGTTAATTCTGCTAAGTACCATGATATTTTAGCACAAAAACATGGATAATAATTGACATAATGGTGTGTGATCAGTAGATAGTGTTTCAGTGCGGACTTAGTGCTGAAGGTGTTGGACTACTGATTGGATGACTGTGTGTTTGAATCCCAGGTCCACCAAGCTGCCACTTTCTGGGCCCCTGGGAAAGGCCCTTAACCCTTAATTGCTCACTTGAGATTAAATGTAAGTCACTCTGGATAAGAACATCCGCCAAATTCTGTAAATGTTTGGTGAAGGTCACCTCAGACCATGTATTCCAACGCTATTGAGTTAAAGAGGCCAAAGCAAGGATGTTCAACATTGTTGATATTTATATCTCTAGGGGATCTTCAGCTAGTAATAATTTCTCACTGTTTATGGGGAAAGTTTATGTTGGGGAACAACATGATGTTCACACAGAACATTTGCAGCACAGAACAGCGTTTTCTCATAAACAGTTCAGAGAGGAATGTTTCTGAAGCCACAGAATTGCTTTCATCATTCAGTGAAATATGAAGCAGGTAGAAGACCAAGGCGGTGTACTGTATGTGTAGACATGATTTATTTTTTTTTAGGCTTTTTACCTGAATCTCAATCTACCACATTTGTCAATCTAAGGCATGTGTCCAAGAATTTCAATTTCACGCCTTTGTGTACAGAGAAAATAACTTGTTTTAAAAAGAAAGGAAAAAACTGTTAGCTAAGAAAGTTTCTTAAAAAAATGTCTTAAAAACACAAAGGAAAAAAAATGTCTGTTAAATGAACTATATATATGTATATATATATATATATATACATATATATATATATACACACACACACATATCACATATATCTTTCTGACCCATTTTATCCAGGCTTGGGAGTGGCACAGAGAGTTGGCTTTTCCCTGTCTGGCAATCGAACCCGACCTGCAGCAACCAGAGCACGGGGTCCAGCTGCTTGACCATCAGGAAGCGATTAGAAATTCTAAGTATGGAAAAAAAAAAAAAGTTTCCTCTTTAACAGACACAAATGTTAAATCGTCATTGACTGATATCCACTGATTAGTTTATTATGGGTTTTCTTTGGTTTTCTCAAGGCGATGGTCCAAAAATGACAAAAAAATAAATAATAAATATATTATTTATTATATATAATTATATAGATAATATATAATTTTATATATATATATTATTTTTAATATTTGAGTCTAATTTTTATAGAAAAGCCTTTAATTTGTCACATATACATATGGAAATTACAGTGAAATTCTTTCTTCACTTATCCCAACTTTAGAGGCTGGGGTCAGAGCACAGGGTCAGCCATGATACAGCACCTTTGGAGCAGAGAGGGTAAAGGGCCTTTCTCAAGGGCCCAACAGTGGCAGTTTAGCAGTGCTGGGGCTTGAACCCTGATCCTCCAATCAACAACCCTTAACCACTTGAGCCTTATCCACTTGAGCCACTACTGCCTGCTGAATAGCAATAAATGTATATATTTATTGTAAGAGAGGCAGGAGTTCAAATAGGACTCAAATTTCTGTAAGATCTGAAATGACACTAGAGCAAAAAATACACTGCAAAAAAATGGCATTTTGTAGATATTCGGTATTCGGTAGTATTTTATTTTTAATAAAGGATAATGGACAAGAAACTTGATGTTTTTATTTATTTCAAGCTCAGAATAGTCAACTTCATTTGATTTTTTTCTATAACTAAACGCTAAATATAAAAAAATTATCCAATATCCAGTATCTAGAAATAAGTTTAATAAGCTTATATTTGGAGTAATTTATAAAAAGTTAAAAAAAATCAACCTAAATCTAAGTATATTCACAGTGTATTTCCACTTGTATTGGAGGAATGACATTTTGATTGATTTTTTGTATTAGATAGACATTTCCCCATTGTCAAATCAGCATCGTTCACTGAACCACTCAATTTCTCAGTATTGATTACACCAAAAATCTTTCATAAAGTATTGTGCTGCTTGACATTTCCTGTGTCGTGTCCAGGGAAAAAATCCCCAGTGATAAATCTGAAATCTAAGAGTATAAACTACTCAAAATTTCCAGGTTCTGAAGCCGTACTAATTGATTTATTCCATGTTTTTATATCTTGAGTTTTAGTGTTATTTACTACATCATTTGTTCAGTAGATTAGTTATATTTAAAAACAACCACTCCAACATTTTTATTGTTTTAAGAGCCTTGCCTTGGATTTACTTAATATGATAGCAAACATAAAGTGAGGGTAAATCCATGGAGTCTGTATGCCAAACAGGAACAGCTGTGTGCAATATAACTAGGATCTGTTTCAGAAAAACAAAGAGTTATGCCTGATTTTTTTTCAGAACATTCAGAATTGGTGCCATGGTGATACTACCTGCTTGGAATAAAACATTAAAGAGGAACCAACCCAAGAAAGACTTTTCTACTTGATTAACAGCAGAAAGAATTAAATCATTGCACTTGAATATCTTTTTGAAAGGCATTTTTTTATTCATACAGACAGGAACTGTGTAAAGGAAATCAATACAACTAAATTCTTACCTTGATATTGTTTCTATAGTTGATACATTTTGTTGATATTTTTGTTAAACTACTTTAAGTTAAGCTGTGTTTGTTGTTCGTACTTTTATTTTGAAGCATCGGCTTGGGGTCATGTTCGCATGCTCTTTTGTGAAGGGCTTTTTTCAGTCATAAAAGATTAGCTGCAAGCACCGACACCCTGGATGCTAGGTTAAAAGTTTGAACTACCGGAAAAATAGATGAAAGACTATTTTCCTTCCTTACAGCATGCAGCCGACGAGTATTCACTCGTTTCTCCCTCCAAGCGAACGCAGACACAGTTGGATCTCCTACTACTTGTGGATTTGAAGAAAGGCTTGGAGGCAGATATAAGATATCATTTCCACATGGATACCTTTCTGCATGCAAGGAATTTACAAGAAAGTCACAAAACATTAACAGAGCATTTTTTGTTTTGTGGATTCTTGGTACTTTTATGTTAAAATTCTAAAAATTTAATAAAAGTTCTCTCACTCACTCATTTTCTACCGCTTATCTGAACTACCTCAGGTCACGGGGAGCCTGTGCCTATCTCAGGCGTCATCAGGCATCAAAACAGGATACACCCTGGACGGAGTGCCAACCCATCGCAGGGCACACACACACACACTCAATCACTCACGAATCACACACTACGGACAATTTTCCAGAGATGCCAATCAACCTACCATGCATGTCTTTGGACCGGGGGAGGAAACCGGAGTACCCGAAGGAAACCCCCGAGGCACGGGGAGAACATGCAAACTCCAAACACACAAGGCGGAGGCGGGAATCGAACCCCCAGCCCTGGAGGTATGAGGCGAACGTGCTAACCACTAAGCCACCGTGCCCCCCCCTTTAATAAAAGTTAAAATATTTAAATATTAAAAGCTCATATTTATAAGTTTCCCAAAAGCTTTTGGTTACACTTGCTATTTACTATGCAGCGAATACACTACAATTGCGCTTGACTCTATATTGTACAGTTATAAAAAGAAATGATTTCTAATCACACTGTTCACCGTCACCCAGATGAGGATGAGGTTCTCTTCTGGGTCTGGTTCCTTTCAAGGTTTCTTCCTCATATCTTCTCAGGGAGTTTCTCATTGCCACCATTGCCACTTATTTATAAATACAATGAACAAAATTATAAATGCAACACTTTTGTTTTAGAGTGGCCTTTTATTGTGGCCAGCCTAAGGCACACCTGTGCAATAATCACACTGTCTAATCAGCATCTTGATATGCTACACCTGTGAGGTGGATGGATTATCTCGGCAAAGGAGAAATGCTCACTAACACAGATTTAGACAGATTTGTGAACAATATTGAGAGAAATAGGCCATTTGTGTACACAGAAAAAGTCTTAGATCTTTGAGTTCAGCTCATGAAAAATGGGGGCAAAAACATTCAAGACTTTCAGCTGCATCTTAAAGAATTTGTTGTTAGAGGATTAAACTGACATTAAACAGTGTAAAGTTTAGAAAGCTTAAAGCAGTGGATGGTATCATATGAAAAGTTACATTTATGATCTAAGCGTAACTCGATTATGCCCCGTGTTGGACTGATAACCTGTTCATCAACAAGCTGCTTGGTTCCACCTTGTTCATTTATGAAGAGATATCAGCTTTATTTTATTATAATACAGTGAGTGGCTTAGTGGGTAGCACTTTGATTCCCACCTTAAGGGGTTTGATTCTTGCATCTGAAGAAGAAGCAGCCTATATTTTGCCATATTTTGATTACAGCACTGTAAAATTCTTTCGAAAAATATCCTGACTTTGGCATCAGAGTGAAGGGTCAGCTATTATACAGCACCCCTGAGCAGAGAGGGTTGAGGGACTTGATCAAGGGTGCAACCGTGCGGCTTGGCAGTGCTTCGGCTTGAACCCTGCTTCACCAATCAACAACCCAGAACCTTGACCATTTGAGCCACTGCTCTGCCCTGTTTGCATCAGGGTCTCCCCATGCATCAATGGTTTCCTCTGGGTTCTCCAGTTTCCTCCCCAAAACATGAGTTATAGGCTGATTGGCATCTCTAAATTTTCCATAGTGTCTGAATGTGTGTGTGATTGTGTCCTGTGATGGGTTGGCACTCCATCCAAGGTCAAATCAAATCAAATCAAATTTTATTTGTCACATACACATACATACAGGGTACGATATGCAGTGAAATGCTTTATGCAACTTTCCGGTATAAGAATAAAAAATATAAAAAGTATAAAAAAACAAGAAATAAAATAAGAATAAAAAGAATAAAATAATAATAATAAGAAGTATAAACTATATAAGAAAACGATATAAAAATATGAAAATATGGATGACGAAATAATGTATATACATATGCATAAATATACATAAATGTGTATGGTATTTAAAGATTGTCCATAAAGTGTCCAGGTGCAGTATGGTGTGTAAATAGTGTATAAAGTGGCACTGTGCTGTGCAAGTCCAGAGTTAAAGTGACAGTGACAGTCCAGAATTAAAGTATCATTGCAAAAAAAAAAAAAAAGGGGGGGGGGTGTATAGAACAGTGGGGATGGAGAGAGAGGTCCAGTGCTAGATCCTGGTTGTTTCCTGGTTTAAACTCTGGCCTGCGGGAAGAAGCTTTTCCTCATCCTCTCAGTGTTTGCTTTCAGGGAGCGGAAGTGTTTCCCTGAACGCAACAAAGAAAAGAGTCCATTGTCGGGATGGCTGAGATCTTTTTCTATCTTCCTGGCTCTGGTCCGGCACTGCCTGCTGTAGATGTCCTGCAGGTCAGGGAGCTGTGTGGATGGTACGTTCAGCTGACCGCACCACTCTCTGGAGGGCTCACCTGTCCTGCATGGTGCTGTTCCCGAACCAGGAAGTGATGCTACCCGTCAGGACGATCTCAATGGTGCAGGCGTTGAAGGTCTTTAGCACCTGAGAGGGTAGTCTGAAGTCCCTTAAGTGTCTCAGGTGGTACAGATGCTACGGGCCTTCTTCACCAGGGTGTTGATGGACAGGACCAAGACAGGTCCTGTGTGATGTGAACACCCAGGTACCGGAATCTGTCCACTCTCTCTACTGGGGTCCTGTTGATGTTTAGAGGTTGGTATGACCGCTCCTTCTTTGTGCTGAAGTCCACTATCAACTTTTTAGTCTTGCTGATGTTCAAGAGAAGATTGTTCTCCTGGCACCATCTCTCCAGGTTTTTAGTCTCCTGTAGGTAGGCCATCTCGTCGTTGTTGGAGATTAGGCCCACCACAACAGTGTTGTCAGCAAACTTGATGATGGTGGTGGAGTTGAAAGTGGCCACACAGTCATAAGTTTACAGTGAGTACAGCAGGGGGCTCAGAACACAACCCTGTCGGACTCCAGTGCTGAGGGTGAGGGTGGATGATGTGTGTTTGCCCACCCGTACAGCTTGTGGTCTGGCTGTCAGGAAGTTGGAGATCCACTGACACAACGGCAGGCTGAGTCCCAGGACCTCCAACTTAGAGGTGAGTGTGGTGGGAATTATGGTGTTAAACGCTGAACTGTAGTCCACAAACAGCATTTTCGCATAATTCCCTTCTACAGTCCAGGTGGCTCATCGTGGTGTGGAGAAGATGAGCAATGGCATCCTCAGTAGAGCGGTTCTGGCAGTACACGAACTGTAGTGGATCCAGTGTGTCTGGTAGTGATGCAGCGATGAAGTCTCTGACATGTCTCTCGAAGCACTTCATCACTACTGAGGTCAGAGCTACAGGGCAGTAGTTGTTGAGGCAGGCATGCTGGGGTTTCTTCGGGACAGGAACAATGGTGGATTGCTTGAAGCATGAGGGGACAACAGACTGTTCTAGTGAGAGGTTGAATATCTCAGTGAACACCAGTGCTAGCTTGTCAGCACAGGCTTTCAGAACCTGACCTGTGATGCCATCTGGTCCTGCTGCCTTCCTGGTATTCACGCTCCTGAATGCCCTCCACACGTCATGCTCTGAGATGGTGAACGTGTTTACCTCTCCAGCTCTCTCAGCGTGCATGCTGTTTGTGCCGCTAGCGTGGTTAGCTGCAGCCTTGAAGCGAGCGTAAAAGGTGTTTAGCTTGTCTTTCAGAGAAGCGTCTGCATTCCACATTCTAGACGCAGGTGTTCTATAGTCCGTTATGTTCCTTAGTCCCTGCCACAGGCTCCTAGAGCCACCATGTTGTGACTCTGTGACTCTAGTTTCCTCCCGTAGTGCCGCTTTGCTTCCTTCACTGCTCTGCACACACTGTAAGACGCAGCCTTGTACTCGTCCATGTCCCCGGTGGCGAGCCCCGTGTTGTAGTCAGCAGAGCGGGATCTCAGAGCGTTGCGGATGGTTTTATCCACCCACAGCTTCTGGTTGGGAAACGTTCTGATGGTGGTTTTCTGCACCGTATCATCCGCTAGTTTTCCTACGAAACTGGAAGGTGTCCCCTGCCTTGTATCCCCAGGCCTCTGGGATAGACTCCAGGCTCCCTGCAACCATGTGTACCCAGAAAATGGATGGATGGATGTTGGTCTATTCTTTCTTGAACCATATTTTCATCGTTATTGATGTTATTGATAGATATATAGTGAGGAGAAATAAATATTTATGAAATATTATTGTTACGGATTCTCACTCTCCCACAACGTTCCGCATCGTTCCGCTTTAACCAGTGCCTAAAAATAAAATCTATCCCTCACCATCCCAGAACAGGAGGCCATGGAGAAATATATCAGCGAAGCTCTCAGTCGGGGATACATAAACCCTTCGACCTCCCCTGCTGCATCACTCTTTTTCTACGTTGCCAAGAAAAATGGCGGTCTTCGACCCTGTATTGATTACTGGGCACTCAACAAGATTACATATAAATTCCGTTATCCTCTTCCTCTTGTCCCAGCAGCCCTAGAACAGCTACAAGGAGCAAAAATCTTCTCTAAGCTCAATCTCAGAAGTGCCTACAATCTCATCCAAATTCGCAGTGGAGACGAGTGAAAGACTGGCTTTGTGACCCCTACTGGCCACTTTGAATATTTGGTCATGTCGTATGGGTTAGTTAACGCTCCCTCTGTCTTCCAAGATTTCATGCAAACCATCTTCCAAGACAGTCTTAATAACTTGTGAAAATTACAAAAGACTTGTTCCTACAGTAGCTTTGAACCAAGACTATATGTCCCTATTAGTTCTACTTGACCTTAGTGCTGCATTCGACACTATAGACCACAACATTCTCCTAGCCTTATTATTCTTTATATTAACCTTTTGTTCTTTTTTTATGTTCTGTAAAGCTGCTTTGAGACAATGTCATTGTAAAAAGCGCTATACAAATAAACTTGAATTGAATTGAACTGAATTAGTAAATACGTCTTGATCTGCATCGATGATATCCTCATCTTTTCAAAGGATCCATCTGACCATACCCAGCATGTGAAGGAAGTTCTCAAACGTCTCCTTCAGCACAACCTGTATTTGAAGGCTGAAAAATGTGAGTTCCACCAATCCTCTATTCAGTTTCTGGGTTACAATGTATCTCAGGGTGGAGTGAGTATTGATGAGAGGAAGGTGGAAACAATAACATCCTGGCCAACCCCCTCACTGTGAAAGACCTGCAAAGATTCTTTAGATTTGCTAACTTCTATCGTCATTTCATTCGCCATTTCAGTTCTGTGGTTCAACCACTTACCACCCTTCTACAAGGAAAATCCAAAACTCTGTTATGGACCCCGGAAGCGGATGAATCTGAAAGCTGCCTTCTGCTCTGCACCCATCCTTCTCCATCCCAATCCAAACAAACCCTTCATCGTGAAAGTAGATGCTTCATATACAGGTGTTGGAGCCGTCCTATTTCAGCAGCAGGGTAATACTCCATTGCTTCATCCATGTGCCTTCTACTCCCATAAATTCAGCCTGGAGGAATTCAGCTATGACATTGGAAATCGTGAGGCACTCGAGAAATGGAGACATTGGTTGGAAGGTGCAAGACATCCCTTCACACTACTTACAGATCACAAAAACCTGCAATATCTACATGAAACAAAGAGACTCAACACTTGACAAGTTCGATGGGCGCTTTTCTTCACTAGATTTGACTTCACCATCACTTACTGCCCGGGAAATAAAAACTGCAAAGCCGATGCTCTCTCCAGACTCTTTTCCTCTGACGACAACAACGCTATCCCTGACACCATCCTACCAGGAAAGTTGTTTGTTTGTCCCATTGATTGGAGGTGAGGAGGACACGATCCCTGAAGCACAAAATGTTCCGCTGGGCTGCCCCCTGTATGTATAAGTATGTACCTCTGCAGCATCAGAATCCTCTTATTTATAAGGCACATACATCTACAGGCACATCACCCCGGCATACATCAAACCCTCTCACTGCTGAAACATCGCTTCTGGTGGCCCAACATGGCTCAGGACATCAGAAGGTTCGTGAGTGGATGTACGGATTGTGCCATCACCAAGACTCCCGGACATCTTCCCACCAGTAAACTTCGTCCACTTCCCATTCCACACCGTCCCTGGTCACATCTACGAGTGGACTTTGCCACAGACCTCCCAGTTTCCCAAGGTAACATATTCATATTCCTCATTGTTGACCGTTCTCTAAGTCAATTCAACTCATCGATGTTTCCCTGGACTGAAGAACCCTCTGAAGTACCTTCATTGCAACATTGGTTCCAGGAGAGTAAGAGGGTCTGGGACTCAGCTCATCACCATCTGCAGGGGCCGTTAGGCATCAGCAATGTACGGTGGCTGCCCACCATTCAGGGACACCCGCCTATAAAGTGGGACAGAAGGTGTGGTTGTCCACAAGGAACATCTGCCTGTGCCTCCCCTGCAAGAAGCTGAGTGCTAGATACATCTGCCCATTTACCATCATCAAGGAGTTCAATCTGGTAGCTTTTGAACTTCAGCTCCCCCCACACTATTGGATTCATCCAGTCTTCCGTGTTTCCCTCCACAGAGCCTGGTGAAGAAGCCCCCCCCCATTTTAAGGAGACTTAATGGACTCCAGACATCGAGGTGGACAGCTTGAATATCTTGTCGATTGGGAGGGGTTTGGACCTGAGAAACATTCCTGGGTTTCTCGAGACGACATCTTGGACCCAGAACTTCTGAGAGAGTTCCATGCTACCCACCCAGAGAAACCCACTCCCTGAGGCAGAGGTCGGCCACCACGGCGTTGAAAGTCCCAGCGGCCCTCAGGAGCAGACCATGAGGACGGGTACTGTTACGGATTCGCCAGGCTCCGCACTCACTCTCCTACAACGTTCCGCTTCGCCTGAGTACTAATCACCGTCACCTGTTCACAATCATCTGCTCACGGTATAAAAGGCCTGCCACATTCATTCATTCCCCGTCCGGTCTTGTTAATACATGCATCTCTTTGGAGTGTATTGTTACTACCTGCCTGACTCTACTAACCCTTTGTGTGATTATTCGTCTCTCTCTCCAGTTATCGTCATTATTGTTGTCATCGTCTCCTGTTGTCTGTGAAGTTGAGGAAAGTCTCTTTGTTATCTGTGACTGTCAGTCATCTGTGTGTTTGAAGTGCTCTTTCATCATCACCATCCTCATTATCCCTGCTATCTGTCTTGCCATTTGCCTGTTGATCGCTGAATGTTATAATAAACACTTCTGGTTTTTACACCGTTGTCATATCCCTCTGTCTCCCATAACAATTATGAATGTATTGTGAAATATAATGTCAGTATAAAAGATTGGTTGCTATTTTGTTGTTGTAATTATGGTGAAGGTGAAGGTGAAGAAGCTTCCTAAAGTTCTTACGGACAACATTATGTAACATAACTATCCTAAAAAGCTGTAGCACAGACATTTCATCACTGCTCTCTCCATGCTAAGGCTGAACTGTAACCTCTGGACATTTAGGAATAATAACATTACCAAAAAAAAGACTTTACCAAAGGGCCATATGAAAGTAAACACTCAGGTCTTTAAGAATTTGTAGTTTTTCATAATTATTTCTGTTTTTACCTAACTTACTAGGGGCAATAATTTAATAGGAAAGTTCAAAAAGTCTAAAACATTTTTTTTCACACAAATGTTTTTAATCTTTAAAGTAAATGGTGATATCAAACCCATTTCTGCTCTTTAAGGTTATCCAACAATGGGGGCAAACACATGTCTCACACAGATAACCAACAGAGTCCTGACTCATTTTATATCAGACTTTAATTTTGCCTGTGAAGTGGAATACCAGTATAAAGATAAAAAGGATTAATGCTTCATCAACATGGAACAACTTACAGGAACACTTCAAATGTACTGTGCTCCGTTCACTAGTTAAATTTAAGGCACTTCATTTGTTTATAGCCATGTTGGATGATGTTTCTGTGATATTTGATTGTTCACAACCTGGTTAACGTTGTCTAAGTCCCCATTGTGCCAGCAAAATGTTTACTCGTTAAGGCATGGTCTTTAGTGCATAAAAGTGCTGTGACTTTTCACCAAGACATTCTGAGCTGATTCTTTGATTCCTGTTAGTTATGAATTTCCCATTGGGATAAATCTATCTATATATCTAAGATGTGAAGTTGGGCCTCTATGGATCAGAATTATTTCTTCAGTACATCCCATAGATGATCAAATAGAGATCTGGGGAAATTGTAGCCAATTCAACACCTTGAACTTTTTGTCATGTTCTTCAAACCATCTCTGAAGAATTTTTGTAGTGTGCCAAGTTTTAGCATCTCAGTTTTGGAGATGCCAGTCCCAGATATTTAGCTATCACTTTTAGGCTCTTTTCAAAGTCAATCAGATATTTTGCTTGTGTATTTTTCCTGGTTCCAAAATATTAACTTGGAAGAACTGACTGTTGGACTTTACCAAACATTACAGGTTACACTGTAATGAGATAATGTTATTCACTTCGCCTGTCAGTGGTTTTGTGATGTATTTTTATGTTGTTTTATGTCCTGTTTACTTTTGTTGTGTCTTTTTTGTGTGTGTGTTCTTGCCCAGGTCACACTTGTAAAACTCTTGTATTTAATCCTAATGAATTTTTATCATGTTTGAATAAATCTTATATTCAATATCCCTGTTATAATTGCTATTTAGTAATAATGATAAAAACACTGAACAGTGAACTGCACCACAATCATCTTTGTTACTACAGCTCACGAATATCACTGCAAAGAATTGCATAACTTAAAAAAATACACAAAAATTAGTTCTGAGAGTGGAAGCCTGTGAGAGAGCAAATAAAATAATACTGACTAATTTGCCTTCTCTTGGAAAAGAAAACATTCTCACTGAACCGAATATAAAGGTCGACATTCAAAGCCTCTTTTAAATGGCATGCTTTTCATTTTATAGCTGTTCTGATCTGGGATTGAAAATTTTACACTGTTCTGCATACGAGAGCACACAGACCAGAACAACCGCAGCGTTTATGGCTAGGTTTCACAGGCTTATAAAAAAAAAAAAAAAAAGCAAGACTTATAGCTTGTGTAATGCAGCAGCACATAATTCAGTGGACATAATTAAGGAAAAACATTCCTTAACCAAAACAAAGTAGGAATTGTTTTACATTCATCTGGCACCAATAAAAAGTAAAGGCACATTCCAAATCATAAATCACTATTACACGCTTTTCCTTTTAAAGCTCTGTTCCATCAAATTACCACCAAATTGTACATATTGCCAGCGTTTATGAAAATGGATATAAAAAAGTTCCTTTTTAGGGACATGATGGAGCCAAAGCAACAATAAACCATAAGAATTTCTTTAAAATAAGAATTAAAATTAGCCAATACAGCTTCAGGCATGTTTTTAAAAGGTGTAAGGAAACTGGAGAAAACAGAAGAAACCTCAAGGCCAGGCTAGCACAATATTTTCACACTTTAATTAGTTCCTCTGGGTCATTGTAAACATGTGGCAAACACCATTAACTCATTTTATACAACTGTGCAATTGAAGGTTAAGGGCCATTCACAGGGACCCAGCAGTGGCATCTTAGTAGACCTGAGATTTGAACTCACAACCTTCCAAAGAGTAGGCCAACACCTTAACCACTAAACTACAACATCAGACAGCAGAGGCAAACCCTAAGTAAATGGAATCCTTATTATCTTGTTTTACGTTTCTTGCTTCTCATAATTTACTTGGGGTTAACAATGAATCCTGACTCTAAATAATAACGTTCTTTATTTGCATATTTGAGGCACCAGAACCAAAGGTTGAATAAATAAGCTGCACAAACGTGTTAAATAATGGCTTGTCTCACACTTTCAAAATAGTGAGGGAAAAAGACGGTTGTGCCTTTTTGTACCCAATCAGCTATTATCCTATTTCACAGCTTTCTAATATTTTATGATCATTTTAAATATGTCATGTAGTTAACCAAGCATTCACAGATACCCAACTTTGGCTGATAGTCCCTTATTTTCCACCCTCACTACTCGACACCCTCGAGTGTATTTCAGTGATATTCAGTGTTTTGCCGCCTGACGCTACTGAGTCGTTTTAGTTTCGGGTTGTTCAGATGCGTCCTGATATGAGGTTGAAGCACTGTTCAGATTCTGATTGGGTGTCTGTTGCTAAGCAACCAGCCATAATATTGTAACACAGCATCATGCTGTTTGGTAATTCAGTGTGGAGTTAACACTGCAGTGCAGGGTTTTATAACCCTGGGGAAATGACTGATGTTAAGCTCAGATTGTCAGCGTACTCCTCCGAAGCTCACCTTCGCGGCGCACACTTGTGACGTCATTCCCCTGTCGCATGACTTTTATACTCGGCAGCGCTATTTAAGCGCGCCGTTCGTGCTGGATTGTCGCCAAATGATCTCCCCGTCTCGGATTACTTTTCCCCCGGAATTACATCGTGAGTTTTTTCATTGCTGCCGGGTGTTTTTCCGGTTTTTGCGCTCCGGCCTTTGCCGTTAGGATTACCTTTTTTCTGTGTGGATTACTTCCTTTTTCTTTTGGATTACTTTTGCTCATGCTTGGATTACTTCCTTTTTTTTCTGTGTGGATTACTTTTCGTAATTCGAACTTCCGGTTTCGAGACTGTTACGCCCGTGGCGTCAGACTAGTCCCTCTGCTACTGTTTCTGTAGGAGGTTCACCTCTAGACTTTTCCCGGCTACATCTTCTGTGCATTTATGTTTATACCTCTTGTCATTCAAATAAACTCTCTTTTTTGGACATTGGCCTGCGTTTGGGTTCTCCTCCCTAGCACCCTCCTCTGTTTGCTGATAGAATCATCTGGCCAACAATGAACCCAGCAGGATCTCAGGAGTTGCAGTCCCAGCTCAACGCCTTGTCCAAATCCTCTGCTGCGCACGAGCGCCAACTCAAGGAGATAGCCGTATCCACCAATGAGCTCATTCGGCGCATGAGCATGCTCACCACGACACAGGCCTCCTTGCCTTTTACGAGGCCACCTGCCCAGCCCCCCCTACCCATGGTTGAGCAGAACATAAACCCCATTCGGGAGCCACATCTGCCCCACCCCATTTTTGATGCAGTGCTCTGTGATCTCTGAGCTCCAACCCTCTTCCTTCCCTTCGGATCGGTCCAAGATAGCGTATGTTATCTCTTTGTTATCTGGGAAGGCCAAGATCTGGGCAACAGCAGAGTGGGAACGTCAGTCAGTCATCTGCTTCTCGTTCGATGCCTTTTCGGCTGAGCTGCGCAAGGTTTTCGACTCCACTCTGCCTAAGATGGACGCCACTCGAGCCTTGTTCGAATCATCTCAGGGGTCCCGCTCTGTGGCTGAGTACGCTGTGGATTTCCACATGGCAGCTAGGGACAGTGGGTGGAACCCCACGGCGCTCTACGATGCGTTCTACCGCGGTTTGGCCGCCCAGGTGAAGGATGAACTCGCGGCCCGAGAACTCCCCGACGAGCTTGACGACCTGGTTTGTCTGGCAACCAGGATCGATCGCCGTATCCAGGCCTCCAGGCCTCCCAGAACCTCGAATGCCAAGCCTCATGTCGAACCAGGCAGATCATACTTGCCTCCCAGAAACCCATATGGCAAGCCCCGCTCGGGAATCTATCAGATCACACTCGCCTCCACCTCCCCAGCCCATGGAGATAGGACGGCGTCTCCTGTCCTCTGCAGAGAAGGAGTGGCGCCGGGCCCACGACCTCTGTCTTTACTGTGGCAAGGCAGGACACTTTGCCTTCGCGTGCCCAGCAAAAGACAGGGCTCGCCGTTGAACGAGGAGCCCGCGGCGAGCCTCTGGTGTTTAGCCTCCCCCAAGCCACTTCTCCGAGCACGTTTCCAGATCAAGAGCCGAGAACATGATCTAGCGGTCTTCGTTGACTCGGGAGCTGACGCAGAGTTCCTCGATGAGGAGTTAGTGCGTCAGCTGAAGATCGAGACTGAACCTCTACCCACCAATCTCCAGGTATGGGCCCTGGATGGCCATATCCTTCACCGAGCTCGCTACCGCACCAAGCCCCTGCTGGTGTCCGTCACCGATGAACACATGGAGTGGATCTCTTTCCTGGTTATCCCTTCGCCCCACGCCCCAGTCATGTTTGGATTACCTTGGCTTCAGAAACATAACGCTCACCTGGATTGGTCCAGCGGCCAGGTCCTTGGTTGGGGGATCTACTGCCAGGCTAATTGCCTGACCACCTTGACACCCCGCTCGTTATCAGTCAAGGAGGACCTGCCATCCGACCTCTCTCTGGTGCCTGCTGAATACCATGATCTGGGACAAGTGTTCAGTAGAGCTCGTGCCACTTCCCTGCCACCGCACAGACCTTATGACTGTGCTATCGACCTCCTGCCGGGCACTGCCCCCCCCCCGGGGGCGCCTGTACCACCTATCCAAGCCTGAAAGGGAAGCCATGACTCAGTATATACAGGAGTACTTGGAGTCAGGTATTATTCGCCCGTCATCATCCCCAGCCGGTGCAGGGTTTTTCTTTGTGGAGAAGAAGGATGGGACTCCACAGCCCTCCTGTTCGGCTGTGGACGTCGCTCGGCCCTCCTGTTCGGCTGTGGACGTCGCTCGGCCCTCCTGTTCGGCTGTGGACGTCGCTCGGCCCCTCTGGCTGCGCCGCTGTGTGCCTTGCCCCCCCCACCTGCCTCGCCGTGTGCCTTGCTCCCCCCACCTGCCGGTTCCTACTGACTGTCCTGAAGGCAAACTTTATGTCCCTGACCAGCTCCGTTCCCAAGTGGGTGTCCGTTCTTCAGTGGTGTCACAACTCCCGGCTTTTCTGTCACCCCGGTTTCCCTCGGACCCTATCAGTTCTCCAGCGACGTTTCTGGTGGCCCTCACTCAGACGTGACGCACAGGGTTTGTCACGGCCTGTCCAGTATGTGCGCAACACGAGTTCCCGATCTCGCCAAGCCAGCCTCCTGCGTCCCCTGCCGATCCCTTACAGACCTTGGTCTCACAGTTCACTTGATTTCGTCACCGGTCTCCCTCTTTCTGATGGCTACTCCACTATCCTCTCTGTGGTCGATCGCTTCTCTAAGCTCGTCCATTTCGTTGCTCCTCCTCCAACACATTTTCCGGCTCCACGGCATTCCCCGGAACATAGTCCCTGACAGATGACCCCAGTTTACCTCCAATTTTTGGAAGGAATTCTGCCAGCTCTTAGGCGTCTCCATTAGCCTCTCCTCTGGGTTTCACTCCCAGTCCAATGGGCAGACGGAACGGCTCAACCAGGAGCTGGAGACGGGTCTCCGCCTCCTCTGTGCCGAGGATGATTCGTTTTGGGCCTCCAACCTTGTATGGGTCAAGTATGCCGATAACTCTCTGCCCTCTGCTGCCACGGGTCTGTCCCCTTTTCAGGCTGCCTATGGCTATCAACCCCCATTATTCTCCACACAGGAGCTAGAAGCCTCGGTTCCCTCAGCCTTGGCCCTCGTGAGACGCTGTCGTCGAGTCTGGAGAAGAGCCCGCCTCGCCTTGCTGAGATCTTCACAGAGCTATGCACGCTGGGCCAACCGCAGACGCCGCCCCGCTCCCCCTTACCGTGTCGGGCAGCGGGTGTGGCTTTCCACCAAAGACCTCCCATTGAAGATGGCATGCAGGAAGCTGGCTCCCCGTTTCGTTGGCCCGTTCCCGATATCTAAGGTTATCAATCCGGCTGCGGTCTGGCTCAAGCTGCCCAATGTGTTGCGCATCCACCCCACTTTTCACGTTTCCAGGCTGAAACCTGTCCAGGCCTGTGCGCTGGTTCCCTCCCCCAGACCCCCTCCTCCCGCCCGGGTCATTGATGGAGGCCCTGCGTTTACTGTCCATCAGCTCCTGTGCTCCAGACGCCGTGGGAGAGGTCTGCAGTACCTGGTGGACTGGGAGGGGTACAGCCCTGAGGAACGCTCCTGGGTTCCGGCACGCCACATCTTGGACCCGGACCTCATCTCCCAGTTCCACATCTTCTGTGCATTTATATTTATACCTCTTGTCATTCAAATAAACTCTATTTTTTGGACATTGGTCTGCGTTTTGGTTCTCCTCCCTAGCACCCTCCTCTGTTTGCTGATACAGGTAAATGTTTGGTTCAGAGCAATAATAACAAAGGGTTAAGGACAGCGTGAAAAGCCGTATAATCATGTCAACTTAAAAATGTTGACAATTTGTAATGTAAAGTATTATTTTAAATATTGCCTACTTTATTGTAACCTTTGGGACCTTTCTTCCAAGGACAGATATTTTAAGCTCCTTTTATAGGAGTAAACAAAATGAAACAATCTATATTTCTGTAGTGTTTCAGATAAAAAGCTTGTATATGGATTTAAACCTGAAGCGGGTGTGGCCTAAACCTCAATCATATGTGGAGTGGCCTGAATCGCACTCATATGTGGTTCTTCGTCAAACTGTTACAACCAAGCTGGAAGTAATGAATGTAGCATTACAGTTTCCCATCATTGGAAATAAACTAAAGAAATTAATTGTTGAAAAGAATAAATAAATAAATCTAGCCAGTACTGGTTCAAGTGGTTTAGGCTCTGGGTTGTTGATTGGTGGATCGGTGTTCAAGCCCCAGCACTGCCAAGCTGCCACTTGAAGGGTGCTGATCGCCTTTGAACAAGGCCCTTAACCTTCTCTGCCCCAGAAGCACTGTATCATTGCTGAACCTGTGCTCTGACCCCAACATCCAAAGTTGGGATGAGCAAAGAAAATTTTTTTTTTTTGTAAAAGCTGTTTCCCTATGGGGGGGCACAGTGGCTTAGTGGTTAGCTTGTTCGCCTCACACCTCCAGGGTTGGGGGTTCGATTCCCGCCTCCGCCTTGTGTGTGTGGAGTTTGCATGTTCTCCCCGTGCCTCGGGGGTTTCCTCCGGGTACTCCGGTTTCCTCCCCGGTCCAAAGACATGCATGGAAGGTTGATTGGCATCTCTGGAAAATTGTCCGTAGTGTGTGATTGTGTGAGTGAATGAGAGTGTGTATGTGTGTGTGTGTGCCCTGCGATGGGTTGGCACTCCGTCCAGGGTGTATCCTGCCTTGATGCCCGATGATGCCTGAGATAGGCACAGGCTCCTCGTGACCCGAAAATAGTTCAGATAAGCAGTAGAAAATGAATGAATGAATGAATGTTTCCCTATACACAAAGCAAGCTCCATTAAGACATGTTGTGTTAGGGTTAGAGTGGAAGAACTTGAGTGTCCTGCACAGAGCCCTGACTCTGACGCCACCCCACTGAAAACCTTTGGGTAAACTAGAACACCGACTGAACCTCTGACCTCCTCACCATCCCAACTTCAGTCTGATCTCACTAATGATTTTATAGCTAAATGAAGTGAATTGAAAGTGACATACGGCTAAGTATGGTGACCCATACTCAGAATTCGTTCTCTGCATTTAACCCATCCAAAGTGCACACACACACACCATGAACACACACCCGGAGCAGTGGGCAGCCATTTATGCTGCGGCACCCAGGGAGCAGTTGGGGGGGTTCGGTGCCTTGCTCAAGGGCACCTCAGTTGTGGCCGGCCCGAGACTCGAACCCACAACCTTAGTATTAGGAGTAAAACTCTCTAATCATTAGGCCACGACTGCCCCACACAAATGAAAATAAACACAAAATGAATACAAATCCCCACAGCCACACTCCAACATCTAGTGGAAAGCTTTCCAAGACCAGAAAGTGGAGCTTATTATAACAGCAAGGACGACTATCTGGAGTCAAATGCTCAACAAGCATAAATTAGGTGCGATGGTCATGTCAATGTCAGTGTCTAAGGATCATTCCACTCTTTGTGAATTTTTCTGTTGATTTTTCTAAAATAAACTCAGGAGATCCTAATCCAGAGACTGAGACTCAATTTCCGAAACATGAACGTTGTGTTACAGCTATTTTGTAAAACTGTATGCATCTGACCACAATACTGTACATAATTCCAACTGCTGCTCCTATGATGTTTGGTTGCTCTCCGGAAGAGTTTCTTTTTTCTAATGTTTTGAAATACTTTTGTTGCAGAGAAGGGGTGAAATAATAAAAAAGATTATTAGTTTGACGACAGGGTGTGTAATATCTCTAGTTATATAGGATAATATAAATAATGGTGTATAAGCTGTGTTGTGCAATCATGTTTGTTTGTTCTCACGAAGGGCGCTGATCGTTTTGTCGGGGTTTTGTTTAGCACATCAAACAAAAACTAAACTCAATAATGAACATATGCTCATCAAAACAAGTCAGTAAATAAAATGATTATTGTGTGGTGGTATTTTTTATTTTTTTTGGGAGAAAAGTGACCATCGAGGGTGCAATTTACAAGGGAGAACATTGAAGAGGAGCCTTAATGCCTACCCATCAAATAAGAAAATAAATTCCTGCCCTTCGGGGTGCCCATTATTTGAGAAACATGATATAGAGCCCTATGACAAAATGACAAGATGAGATAAAGCTCCCAGTAGGTGCTCCAGTCAACAGGGCTCATAATTACAGCCTTGAATCTGATGCTAACTGAGATAGATAGATAGATAGATAGATAGATAGATAGATAGATAGATAGATAGATAGATAGATAGATAGATAGATGAACACAAAGGAAAGAAAATTAAAAAAAAAAATTAAGAAAATTAAATTGAAAATTGTCTAATAGATGTTAAAAATGACAAGGTGTTTGCATTTGATTCACGTTAACTCACTTATGTGTGTCCTTAGAGCTTCTTGACTCCTGGCCAGATGTTCCTGATCACTGCTCCCAGCCATGGAATGACCGTGAAGCTTGTATAAATAGTGTAAAGCGCGATGAGAGGCAGGACATCTCCACACTCCACAAGCAGCGAGAGCAACATCACGCACGGCACTTTTATTCTCTGCTCTGCTTCAGGAGACTTGAGGACTCAGGAGACTAAGGAGAGTCAGGAGACTTAAACGCAGCACGTTGGGAAGAGAGATGAAACTTGTACTGGGTGTTGTGTTGCTCCAGATTCATGTAGCGCTGCTCATGGCCGAAAACCAGCGCAGTGCATCAACAAGCCAAACCGACTTCCATCAAACAGGTAGATTACAAACACAGAGCTTTCTCCTGTCTGCAGATCTCACTGTGCAGAGGAGAAACAGCAGGGCACACAATAATAATGATATTATTATTATTATTATTATTATTGCTAGTATTCATTATTATTATTATTATTATTATTATCATCATCATTGTTAGTAGTAGTAGTAGTTGTTGTTGTTGTTGTTGTTGTTGTTGTAATGCTGTTATTAAAGCCACAGATTTTTGTCACAGAACTTTGGAGATTTTTTGTTTTGTTTTGTTTTGTGTCATGATTAGTTTTTTCTTTGTTTATTTGTCTTTTTTGTGTTTTGTCTCTTATTCTGTGCTGTTTGTGATAATAATTTTTTTTGTTTTGTTTCATGATTAGTTTTTGTTTGTTTTTACGTTGTGTTTTGTCTCTTATTCTAGGAAATTTGTGATTATTTATTTTGCTTTGTTTCATGATTAGTTTTGTTTATTTGTTGTGTTTTGTCTCTTATTTTTGTGAAATTTGTGATTATTCATTTTTGTTTGCTTGTCATTATTAGTTTTTGTTTGTTTGTTTATTTGTTTGTTTGTTTCACATCCTAAAACTGGACTTTTCTGTACAGCAACAAGCAACCTAGGAAAGATACATGTAGTTTACTTTTTAATCTTTACTCTACACTGAAATATTGTCCATTTTATGTACCTTAAATGATTTTTTTAAGGTAAACTCCTTCTGGGTAACTTTTTGTTGTGGCTATAACGCTGGAAGATTTAGTGCACAACTTACAGTAGAAAATTGCATGTAGCGCAGGTTTTAATGCTTTACATTAAGATGCTTATTAAATGTATAAAATATGTTACCTGATACTTGGTACAAAGAAGAGTAGAGTTTTGTGCTCTTTTTTCTGAGATCATCAGTGGCGCTCATGTTGTATCTGTATATATTTGCTCGGTTCTATTCAATTCAGCAGCTTCCTCCTTATCCATTTGGCCTTCTTTCAAACACAAATAAATCTGTCTACAATCTAATTTTTCTTTTATTAATATGGGATTCAACTGAGAATTGACGTCTCTTTACACACGTAGTTCTTCTTATTCTCAGGGTTTCCATCTTTTTCCCAACAGATCTTTTGAATCCTGAAAAACCTCAAACATTGATTACTCAAAGGGGAACCATAGATTATCAAAAATCACAAGCAAAGGTAGGTCTTTTTCTATCATTTCCTTTGATTACCTTCATATTGTGTCCACTATCTCAACATAAAAGTATCTGAACTGTAGAGATAAGAAAATATTCATCATCCAGATAAGACGTATTACAGAGACAGACGTATTACAGAGACAGACGCATTACTGTTAGGAAGGAGTTAAAAAAAAATCTGTGTGTTTTTTTTTTTGTTTTTTTTGTATAATTATTCTACAGCCTCAGGACTCATTTCTATATTGTTATATCTCAGTTGTGCAAAATAAATAAATAAATTATTACAAATGTTGATTTTATACATATTAGAGCTGAAGTAACACGTGCTTTTGTGTGCAAAACTACTGACTTTAAAGCTTTAAATCTGTACAAGATCTCTCTCTGTAAATACTGTGGAAAGTAATTTTTCGATTCATTTCTTTTGATTCCCTGTGAGAAACAATTAATATATTAAACCAAAATATTTAGTGAAAAATTATAACTTCCGTCCTATGTTTAAAAGATTTTGTAGGTTTATAATTAATCTTGAAAAATGTTAAGAAGAAAAAGAAGAAGAAGAAGAAGAAGAAGAAGAAGAAGATAGGAAACAATGTGCATGATTTTTTCCCCCATAAAAGACATAGCTCTAAATGCAAAAAAAAAAAATTACATTTATACCCAAAACAAATTTTGTATAGAATAAAAATAAAGGAAATTGGTTTTTGAAGGAATCTCCAGTACTTTAAAACAACCTGTAACTGTAACAAACTCTACGCTTTCTGACATGGGAAATTTTTCAGCCGTTTGGCAACACACACTGGAGATAAAACACTGTATGCATTACTTTAACAGTTTTATTACACTGATATTATGTTGAATGATACCAGAGTTACCCTGCTGAAGCACCTTCTGGGTTTTATTCATCGAAAATGACAGCAATGTTTCAGCACCTAGCAATATACAAAATACTTTATGCGTTAAAGAAGAACTCCTCATACATTTTATACCTTTTGTTTTTATTTACTTTTTTTTATGTTGCTGAATATCTGGTTATATAACCATGTCCTCGTTGGAAATATATAACCAGATCAATAATTACACACATTTTTACTTATTTTTACAACTGCAAAGTACGACAGAAATGATAAATTCTTTGAACAACCGTCTTAAAATAAATATGTTAATTAGAGCCAGAACTGCTGCCTGGGCTGCTGTGAAAGAAAATAAATCAAAACCTTTTCAACTCTTTTTACGGTTCCATTGTATAAACATGTTTGCTTTCAAAAATTTATGTAGGCTATTATATAAAAACAGTGATGGAAGTGTAGGACTTTGAAGAAGTATGAATTCACTTTCGGGCTACCAGCGATTAGGAATGTTATAGATAAATATAAAATAAAACAAAAATTAAAATTCTAAAGTAATTTAGCAAAAATGAGAAGGTAGTCTCTGTAGTTTGTTCCTGAAAGAAAACATTATACTGTATTAATAAGTATTTAAGAAATCTTAAATATGTTTTCCTTTTTTGTTTCAGTGTGATTGCAAGAAAGGATCGTTTTAAAAAAAAGTTAAAAAATTTTCCCAAGATACCAAAATTACTGTTTAGATTTGGTCACATCCTTCATACCTCGTTATATTGCCGCTATAGCCAGGTTTTAAAGATTGACAGATGACATGACAATGCAGGTAAAAGAAGACCTTTTTCCTTCAATTCTGCCAGCAAAAAAAAAAAATCACACTACAAAGAAGAAAATTCTTTGAAAAGGTTTTCAGTTTAAATGCATTGAGTGATTTTATCTCCTATAAGCAGAGCAGATCATCATATATAAAAAATGCTTTTAATTTCATTCTAATCGTTGTTAAGTAAAGAGGATCGCTGTAACATAAAAAAAAAAGGAACATAAAAAAATCGTTTTTGTTCGATAGTAAACAAAATTAATTGTATAGAATCTTTTTTTTTCATGTTTCACTTCAAATTTATACGTTTAAGTCAAGTTGGTTCTTATTGTCGTTCCTTTATACGGCACATTTTAAGGATACGTGCTGTATTGTTATGTGTTGCACCACAATCCTGACAAAGGATTGTCAGGAAAATGTCTTTTCTCCAGGATTGTGGTTCAACACATTACAATACAGTAGGACTGTACACAAGATCACATAACGTTCAGATACACGACAACATGAAGGACAACAGAACAGTGTTTTACAGGAAAGCTATTGCAACAACTAACGTATAATCAAACATTGTGTTTAAAATTTGTGCATTGCGTTTGTGTTGTACTTCTGCATCTCGTTAAAAAGTCACATGGATTATAATTCAAATAACTGTTCACTTTAGTAGTGCCTTTTTCAACGTTGCCAAGATTTGACACTTGTTTTTTTGTCAATCTCACTACAATTAAATCAACAGACGTAATACCGCATTAGTGTTAGACGCTCAAGATGTCTCAGAGAAAACGACTGTTTCTGTAAACCGCCTGGATTTTTATAGAAACGTGGAAAAAAAAAGCTTCTGTGAGTCATTAAAGAATCATTTTATTACCTCAGCTTGATAAACGAGGCCCAGTTTACAGAGAATTGAGGAGAAATCTTGTCTATAGTATCTCATTGCTGTGGTGAGGTTGTAAGGATTCTAAGTCTTTGTGTGTGTGTGTTTCTTTTAGAAACCACGTGGTGATACTGTGTTGAAAGCCCCTCGCTGTTCCAGACTGAAAGAGAACTGTGCTCCTGCCTCACACTCGCTCTGCTGTGATCCTTGCGCCTTCTGCCACTGCCGCTTTTTCAACACCATCTGCCGCTGCTGGAGACTGGGCCGTTCCTGTCTGAGAAACACTTAAGATAGCTGCAGATAAAACAGCGCGATGTGGTTTACAGTTTGTTAAACCGAGTTAAAGCACCACTTATTCAAATAAGCCACAGCCTGCAGTCTGCTTTAATACAGATTGTAAACTATTCTTCTTCCACTTTTGGCTTTTTACCATTATGGGTCACCACAGCGAATCATCTGCTTCCACCTAGTTCTATCCTCGGCATTCTCTACTCTCACACCAATTGACACCATGTCCTCTTAACACATCCATATATCTCCTCTTTGGCCTTCCTCTTGACTTTCTACCAATATAACCATCTCCCTCCTCTGTACATGTCCAAACCATCTCAATCTAGCCTCTCTGACCTTGTCCCCAAAACAGCCAACCTAAGTTGTCCCTCCGATGGCGGTCGTTGTTAACCCGGGCTTCAGCCGATCTGGTATGGAGTTGCCTGGATTGTAAACAACGCATCATCCAACTTGAGTGAATAGATGTAAATAGCCAAGGTTAAGTCTTGTGCTTACGTTTGTAAACGTCCTGCAGAATCCATGTGTGTGTGATGTTAAATTTGCTTAGCATTTTTATCCCGTGCAAGGAAAGTCGAGACTCTGTGATGTTACCTCACAACCTTTTAAGCAACGGTCCGCGTTGAGCTACAACAGTTTGTCCTTTTTCATGTACAAACTTTTACTGAGACAAATCTGTTCATTTATCTAATGAAAAATACTATCAAATCTTCATTGAGACTCTCCTTCATCCTTCATGAAGTTTTTCCAGACTCAGAAGCCAAACTAAGTTAAATAGCTGCCGAAAAGATTATTAATTAAAAAGATTTTTAACCGTTTTAGCTAAAAAAAAAAACAAAAAAAAACAAACCAACTAGTGTAAAATCTGGACTCTAATCTCTAACACACGATCCAGCACACACCCAGTGTACATCTATATTTACTCTAGTATAAAATGACAGAATACAGAATAAATACATTTATTATTATTATTTATTTATCCTCTCTAATAATTAAAACCTTTTTTGAAACCTCATGGCTGTCCTTTAATGTTTCCAGATGTGCGCTTTACACTAAGTTGCCAAATGTTTTACTGGTGTGTTTTTCTTCTTAGACATCTAACTCATTAAATGTAAAACACACAACAGGAAATGTGTAACCTGTGGTTAACGACAGAGAAGCTATTAGCTTACAGTACATTTACAGCATTTTTCAGACGCCCTTAACCAGAGCAAATTATATTATATCTCTCTCTCTCTTATTTTTTTAATACAACTGAGAAATTAAGAGCCTTGCTCAGGAGCCCAGCAGTGGCAGCTTGGGGGTCCTGGGATCCAAACTCACAACCTTCCAAATGGTAGTCCAACAGCTTAAACACTAGGCTACCACATCCTCACATTAACTGTCTGAAGACGTATCATGTGTAGGTCAAATCAGCTTAAAAGTACAGGGAGAGATATATATCTAATCTATATCTAGGAAAAACTCCCTGAGATGATATGAGGAAGAAACCTTGAGAGGAACCAGACCTCATCCTCATTGGGGTGACACTGAACAGGAAATAATGTCAATGTAAATAATGTCCTTTCTGCAACAGTTTGTAGTCGAGTGGAATTAAGCAACCAAGAGCTCCTGAGGAACTAACAGGTCGGCATCATTTCTCAGATCATTGCGGACTTTACACCGATATTTGAATGAGGACGTGTTTTTGATAGAGACTTACAAAACATGTCTGTAAGTGTCTCTGTATATGAGCATCTGATCAATGATATAAATGTACAGCTGAACAAATAAATCACACGTTACTATCATTTAGTAAAAAGGCTGTATCTGGCAGTCTCAGGAACTCTAGTCTCATATTATTTGTGGTGTGTGTTGGGAAGGTGCAAAGGTTCAGAAACTGCACTTTTGTTGTTGTTTATAATACTGTTTAACTGATGACCAATCTATCAATCTGCCCGATTCCACCAAATATTGATTACTGATACTGTGTGTGTGTGTGTGTGTGTGTGTGTGTGTGTGTGTGTGTTGCTGAATGCAGTATATTATCTCTCCACCTCTCAATACTAATTTCTTGTACATTATAGTTATATACTGTATATACTACATTGATCAGGTCAAGTCAGATATAATAAAACTGGAATATGGCCAAATGTATGTGGACTCCTCACTGACACACTCGTATGCCCATGCGCACCAAGCGGTGTTAAGGTTAGCGTGGAAGAACTTGAGTGTCCTGCACGGAGCCCTGACTCTGACTCAACCCCACCGAACATCTTTGGGATGAACTGGAACACTGACTGAACCCCAGACCTCCTCACCATCCCAACACCACTCATGCTCTTATATCTAAATGAACATAAATCCTCACAGCCACACAAGCTTTGTGAAATGAGAGAGTGGAGCACATTATAACAGGAAAGAGGAATAAATATAGAATGGGATGTTTGGTGTGATGGTCAGGTGTGCAGAAACATTTAACCATATAATGAAGCCTCTCAGAAAAACAGTACTACACAATTACCATGAAGTGATGAGAACCACACATGGTGCGATACACAATTTGTTACGTGATTTTTTTTTTCTCTTAAAAAAAGATTTTTTTTCTTTCTTTCTTTTTTTTCTGGAATCACTCTTATGTATTCTCGTATGAGGTTGTTATATCATATAATTGTCTATGGGACACAGTGAAAAGCTATTACAGACTAATAGCAGGGCTGTGTAAAAATGATGATTGTGTCTAGATTGTGTCTGGCTTCAGCAGCCGTGAGTCATGAGGCAGTGCACAAACTTTGTGATAAAAAATGAAAA
>NC_083464.1:7097500-7137500 GCF_030014155.1 Tachysurus vachellii | reverse complement strand
TTATTGTTTACACGGCAGTTCAACATAATACGTTAATAAAAGCTTTACAACATATAGGGTATGACGTCAAAGAAAAAAACATACACTGCAATTTCTTTTGTCTGTTTGGAAACGATTAAGGTAGATCACGCTAGCTGTGTTTTTATTACTTCAGGGTGACACTAACTGTGTACAAGAAGCATTGATGTCGTCTTTATTATGGCTGATAAACAAACAATGATTGTGTTAATATACTCTAGAAAAAGGTAACATCTTCCCTGAAGGCGTGGGAATCTTTTACAGTAGATCATTTTGGTAGTAAATGCAGTCCATATGCGGACAGTGTGAGTTGTTTTTCCTCCACAGACACCCTGCTGCAGGCTCCAATAACCTACCCGTTTGCCACACAGCAGTTTTTTTTTTATTTACTGTGGCTCTTGTGCACAGATGGTGGATCAGATATAACTGCTGATTGCATGGTTTTAAGATTTAGTTCTCAGGAGTCCTCATGACACACACACACACACACACTTCGGTATGTTTCCTCGCTCTAAGGGGACTTTCACACATTGGTTTGTTTACGGTGTGCAAAATTAATGCGTTTGGTTTAAGTTCACACTCGACGTAATGAAAGAAATCGGGGTGGAAATGTTGGCAGGGGGTTTATAGAGGTGAAAAGGTGCTCGTAAAACACTGTTATTAGTAAGAATGATGGAGATGGAAAATTCACACCCCCCCAAAAAAAAAGTAAATAAAATCCAGGGTTGGGTGGAAATCACAGAGCACGAAGGACCAGCACTTTAAGATATTTGTGTGATCGTGTTTACTTTTTCAGCCCTACAGCTCTCTTTGTCTCTCCACGGTTTGACGTTTGAGTCAGATGAGCAGGAAGTGAATCAGTTGAATCGTTTCTTCATTGCCGTTGAACTGCTCTAGAGTTCACTTAGAACGAGTCTGTGAACTCGCTCAAGCGCTGTCAGATGATGTAGTTGTTTCAGTCCTACCTGTATCAGTACTGCATTTTCACCTGAACAGGAAACGGCACCATGGTTGAAAATACAAAAAGACGATGTGAAAGCACAGACTCGTTAGCTGTCTTCTAACGACCCTGTGATGTCAGAGTAAATAATCAGGAGTAACACCGAATAGGTTAAGGCTCAGGGTTGGATCGGAGTTCAAGCCCCAGCACGGCCAAGCTGCCACTGTTAGGCCCTTGAGCAAGACCCATAACCAGCTCTGCTCCAAGGGCGATGTATCGTGTCTGACCCTGCGCTCTGACCCCAGCTTCTCTTGTTGGGATATGTGAAGAAAGAATTTCACTGTGCTGTAACGTATACGAGACAAACAAAAGGCTGCTTCTTCTTCGTTTAAGACTTGTACCACTCAAGAACAGGAAGCAGCACTGACTTTAACGCGGTAGTCTCGCTGGTAGGTAATCTCCCACTGTCAATCTTACCATCAGCTTTGGCTTACACGCTGTGAGAAAATCACTTCCAGCGAGCTTTCAATCTCTTAAAATTGTTTGTTTTGACTTCCTTGCTTCCATCCTACTGTTTTCATGTTTCCAAGGAAACAGCTGTTGCGTTTTGCAGATGTGTCCGAATCCCCGCGGTGTGTGCCGGCAACAGGTGCCAAAATACAGAACTGTACGACAGCCATGGCTTATCTGAATGTAAGATAAGTCACATCAGGACACGTGGTGTGTTCGCAGAACGTGCGAAGTGGCCTGGACGAGTTTTACGTGTAAATTTGTCTACGTGTCGTCTTAAAAAAATATGTATATATTTCTTCCGTCCCTCCCTCCTTGCTTCACTGATCTCAGGAAACTTTGACACAGTCACAAGCGGGTCATGCGTAGAAAGACGCTCTCTGATGAATAGGCTGTTTACGGATTAGTGACTGCTCACGTGCTTACTGGGGAATTGATATGAAGTTTTTATGGTTGTGAAATGCACATAAAGCACCTGAAGTATTCTTTTTTTCTGCACAGGTGTGTGTAAATCCAAGTGTGCATGTATACATGTTTGTGGGTGTGAATAAACATTTAAACTTGTCCAAGCCCACACTCGTTCCTCTGAAGAACTACCTTCTTTACCACTACGAGAGGGTTTTAAAAAAAAACGCACTTTAAAGCAGCCTGTTTTCTGATTAAAGCCGGACTCACGCTGTGGGAATTTTCATACTAATTTGCGATTGTTGCTTGTCGTACTGTACATGATCCCCTGTCACACTGTAGATCTCAGTTGTCATCATGTCAGAATGTACGACAGTCAAGACTTGACCATGAACGAACTTAATTGTTGTTTCCGTCCTACTGTACTTTCCACCTGACTTGTTTCGACATCTTCCCTGAGGTGGTTTAAAGTTCGACGCTCCTTTTGGTTCTTGGTTTTATGCTCGTCGTAGGAAACGTCACACTAAAGGTAAGTGTCTGAAATCTTCTGACACTGCCAGAACATCATCAGAGATAAAAACTGATCGATTCGTCCGTTACTCGGCTGTCGTTGACCGTGACCAGGTCAAACCAGCCATCACAGACTACAGATTTTACCCTATTTTTCAATTCAATTCAAGTTTATTTATGTTGGCAAACGTGGCCTAACGGTTAGAGAGTCTGACTCCTAACCCTAAGTTTGGGAGTTCGAGTCTCGGACCGGCCGCGACTGAGGTGCCCATGAGCAAGGCACCGAACCCCTAACTGCTCCCCGGGCGGCGCAGCATAAATGGCTGCCCAGTGCTCCGGGTGTGTGTTCACAGTGTGTGTGTGTGTGTGTGTGTGTGTGTTCACTGCTGTGTGTGTGCACTTTGGATGGGTTAAATGCAGAGAACAAATTCTGAGTATGGGTCACCGTACTTAGCCGTATGTCACGTCACGTAATTTGTATAGCACTTTTAACAATTGACATTGTCTCAAAGCAGCTTTACAGAACATAAACATAGAGCAAAAGGTTAATATAAAGAATAATATAAAGATTAATATAATACCGAATTCAAGATTAATATTAGATGTATTTAGTTCACAATGTATATGTATTTATCCCCAATGAGCAAGTCTGAGGTGACTCAGGCAGCAGTGGTGAGGAAAAACTCCCTTAAGCACTATTCGGACGGGACTAGTTTTCCAAACGACGTTTGAGTTAGAATTTTTTTTCATTTCAGCCGACGTCTGTCATTTCATGTATGGATTCGGACGGGACTAATCGCTGTGTTAATTACAGAGGTAGGAGTGTCTGTGTTTTACATGTGGGCGTTGCACAAGACCACATGTCCAGGATGCGTGGATTGCGTATGGTCATACGACCGATCAATAAACTTGAATACCGGAGCGCTAGGGTTAATACGGTAGTTCACGTTGACCAAAACAGACAAGAAAACGCGTTTTGGAAAAAACATTTTCGGCAATCACAGACATTCGCGTTCAGACGGGATTAGATTTCTCAGAGGAGCGCCGATTTTGCTGAAAAACAGTAGGTAATTTGCTCTGGAATTTTTACACAGGTCGTGTGAGAAAAAGACAGACACGGCAGATTCGGACGGGATTAAAGTCACAAAGTACGTCTGTGAAACTGAAATTTCTCTAACGACCCCCTGTAAAACTAGTATCGCCCGAATAGTGCTTTAGATGATAAAGGAAGAAACCTTGAGAGGAACCAGACTCAAAGGGGAAGCCATCCTCATATGGGTGACACTGGAGGGTGTGATGATAAATATACAGTCTAACAAATGTTGTATTGATGCAAAAAGGATTTTAGAAATCTTTTAGGATTTTGAAAGTTTGTCTCAGACGACCAAATCGTGCCCAAATTCACACAGCGTGAGCCTGGCTTTAGGGACAGTTTAAATATTCATGAATTGAATAATTTACGTTCGTCACTTATCACAGTATGCAGAATCCACCTATTGTATTGTATACACTTCCCAGCCACTGATACCGCACACATCCGTGTATCTGCCCATGCTGGTCTCTAATAGCGCTTTCACATATACAGCGTTTACTCAGTTTGAGACAAAACCCTGGTTAGTTTTCTTCTCCGGTGCGATTAGTTTGTACAACAATGGCCCGAGTACCTCTCTGGCCTCCCTGACATGTCTGACTGCAGGGACAAAGCTTCTCAAATACAGGAAGTGAACATAAAAAATATCATCTGCAACCCAAAACCTGCTGTATGTTTACGTTCTATAAACTGAGCCGTCAGCCTCAGACCGCAGAGCTGTATTGTAGTGAACTGCATCCTGGAGATTTAGACTGCCAAACAAAACGAGCGAATGATTTTAAACTAGGAGTTTCTGTAATTGAGTAATATTTCGTGTGGCTTCATGATCAAGATTTCAACACAGGCTTGGTACTTGGCCATATTTTTTTTTTCCTCCCCATCCATCATTGTATTTCAGTGTTTTCAGTCCTACACATTCCTTTTAGGAGACAGTTTCTTTTTTTTTTGTTTGCCAAAAGTATCAGTTCACAATGATTCACACTCAGGAACCAGACAAATACGTGTGAAAGCTAAAACAGGACAAACACTGAATGTTCATGAAGACATTATTAAAAAAAATAAAATAAACGCATCTAGAGCGACGTGACGTCGGCTAACACGAGCCCTTGTGAGTCACACCACAGAAAGCTTTGTTCACGGTTAATTTGAACGCACAGATTTAGTTTTATTATTCAATTTTAGTTATCGTTTTAATCAAATTTAACCGTTGAATCAGTTGAATGAATATCTTAAGACTCCGTGTTAATCTGTGGGAAGTAAGTGTATGTTTAAGCCTAAATTTGGTTCTAGAAACTTTTTTTTTTCTCTCTGGTTTTGAGGGGAAAAAAAAGCCCAGCGCCATCATGTTCTTGGATTGTTTACTAAATTACAAACCTGTATTTTACACCAGGACTATAAATACTGTCAGGATCGACTCGAAACACCCGAAAGACTGCAAAAACCTCCAGTCTCTCTCTGTATAAACAACGCATTCGCAAACCAAGACACTTTTTTTTTTTTTTTTAGGAAACTTCTGTTTCGAACCATTTCCTGCTTCTCAGAAGCATTGTCTTTTATTTGATATTCAAACCCTTTGTTTGGTTTTTAAACATTTCGTTTGGCTGAAACCGCAGCACAATGCTGACGCCGGTGTATATCGGTGCGTTTCTCAACGTGTTTTCTGCTTAATGGTCTGATTTCAATATGTACACCGAAAAGTGAAAACCTGTTTATTTACAGCCTTACATATTAGGGTCTTTTTACACCTGGTCACTTCATGATACTTCATAGGTCACTTCCGATAGCTATCTGATTTGTTAAAACTGTTCCATTTACATTAAGCCACATAAATGCGTCTTGGCGAATCGGAGATCAATCCGATCTTTCTACTCCCGCCCAAAATGTAAATATATTTGAAATGGAACACGCTTTGGTATATGCAGTTTTCAGAATGCAATCAAAAAGAAGACGAAAAAACTTGTTACGACGGTTAATGCTACAAAAAACAGCATTTACTGTTTGCTGCATTTTCACTGGCGGCAGCAGGGCATTTTAAGTCCCAATGAGACACCTGAGTGAAAGACATAGATATCTATGGGTGAAAGATGAGAGCCAGCACTGACGTGTGTGGCTTGAACAACCACATTTCATTTACACCTGTCCAGTTTCATCTGAAGTGATCTGAAACATCGGATTTATATCCGTCTCGAAAACGTTTCGGAAGGCATTTAGACCTGGTCTTTTTACCATCGGATAGCTATCTGATCACAGAAAACGCATGAAGTGACCAGGTGTAAAAAGCCCCTACGATACAACACCAGGTGTAAAAAGCCCCTCAGATATTTTACGAGGCTTTTATGCAAATTAATTACACGACCAAACCTAAGTTGGCATGTTGTTTTTTAATTGTAATGTGGTGTTTTGATTTTATTTGTATTTTTATAGTAAGTGAGGTTCAACCACAAGTATAAAAGTGAAGTACGATAACGGGAGCAGGGTTTTGTGGCGTAGCCAGGACTCAACAAAGCATTCGTTCAGCACATGCAGGAAATGGATGCGCATTTGTTTATCAAATGGTCGAGTCTCAGCTTTGATTAAAGACACAACACGGCTTGCTTATTTTTTGTTTTGTTTAGTTTTTTTGAGATTTGTAAGAGCGAGCTGACCGACAGAACACAATAGCAGGGCCGCTCCTTCCAGACAGGAATGCATGGACAGGAGCAATTGGAGACGCACAATACTTTTTTCTTTTTTTTTTCTTTTCCCTTCTTTCATTTTCCACACTATACAGTTACACAAATCTCTTTGTTTCCAGAAGACCACCAGTGTTGGTTTTTGCGAACAAACAAAACAAAACGTGCAGCGGTTAAAATCTGACCCGTGGGTGCCAATATTTTTATCACGCATCCGCCCAATATTGTGCTCATTTACTCAGACTTGTAAAAACGATCTTTTATCACACAATATGATCCGACATAAGCCTGGTATGTCGCGTGATGGCCAGACGGCACAAAGACGGCGATCCGGACGTATTTCACGATCAATAATGAAAACGCAGCAGATTGCAGCAGTGTTCTGTACAATACAAGCAGCATAGAACGTCATGAACATATCAACATGTATAAAAATTCTGTGTAAAGAGTTTCGCCTAGTGAGTGCTCATAAAGCATTCATAATGCTTTATTCATAAAGCATCTTAACACCTAAAGGTCAGCTCTTAAGGTCAAAAAGTCTCAAGTTTATTTGTATGGCGCTTTTTACAATTGACATTGTCTCAAAGCAGCTTTACAGAACACAAACATAGAACAAAAGGTTATTATAAAGAATAATATAAAGATTAATAGGATACAAAATTCATGATTAATATTATATAGATTTAAATGCGTTTGTTTTTATCCCCAATGAGCAAGTCTGAGGTGGTGAGGAAAAAACTCCCTTAGATGATAAAGGAAGAAACCTTGAGAGGAACCAGACTCAAAGGGGAACCTCATCCTCATATGGGTGACACTGGAGGGTGTGATTATAAATATACAGTCTAACAAATATTGTATTGATGCAAAAGATCACACAGAGTTCACATCTCCTCTTTAGTATCACAGAGTCTAACTGGAGCTGGTAGATCTCTAGATGCCTCAGGATTCTCAGTCGGCCTCATCTCAGTGGAGGTCCAAAATCTTTATCGCACGGAAGACCTGATCTGAGCTGGTACAATTTCTGGATGCCTCGGGATGGGTAGAAAGATAGAAGCAGTGGAGAGGGATTAACATATCTGTTGTTCATAAAATGTGCAAGTCTGATATAATAGTGATAGAGATACACTAACATCTCTGAAACATAGCTGAAGTGCCATAGAGGCAGAAATGATGTCATTTGTCTCTATGACATTTCTGCACTGTGTCTGAGATGTTAGTGTTTATTATATTTATAACATACGGATGTTAGAACATCTCTAATATGTTCGGTCACGAATGTAATCCCTACACGATATAGTCTCAAATATCTGAACACGGAGACCAAGTGCCGTAAGACCTTCACTACAGCATCACTCTGTCCTCAGCTACTCAAACAACACGACGGGTCTGTGGATTCCTGGATGTTCTCTGTTAACCGTTTACGGCGTTCAACAGACGGCCTGGTCCACTTTACTTTTATCATCTCGTTTTTATACATCGAAACATTTTTTTTAATCTTCCTGAGCTGTCTAAAAAAATTATACATCATTTGAATAAAAACACAATGATTGAATACGGAGAAAGGAACTTAAACTGAAGATCCGCATCATGGATCTTCTTTAAAAAGAAAACAAATTATTGACCAGAGAGATTAAATCTTTTGCAACCTCTAATCAACCGAATTCAACATTATTTCCGTCATCCGTTATTTCACACCTGAATACATCGATTTCGATAGAATCGCCTCTTTTAAGGGAATCGTATCGTGATCATATTCCGTATTCAATCGAACAAGGCGACTTCCTAACATTCTTACAGCTTTGCGGATCCCGCTGCAGCACCACGTCGCGCTCGGCCGGTTCTTGAGTTCTGTATTCCGTCCTCTTCGCCGTCCTCACATTGGCTGAGCAGTAAATTAATGTTCTATGGAGCTTTTTATTGCCCTCTGCAGAGTACATACAGAGCAGCGTTGACAGGAGGGTGACCGAACACAGGGGCACCTCAAACCGTGTGCGTTTCACAGCAGAAGACGAAAGCTGTGTATACAAGATGTTTAGCTTGTAGCTCAAATGTTTTAGGATCCAGATTAAACCTTTATTAATGATGGCTAGTGAGGTGTGAATCTCCGCTTCGTGTCCCGCTTCGATCCTGGGTTGTTTCAGGGTTAATCATAATGGCTCATTTCACTGGACCGGGAAGATACTTGGAAATGATTGCAAAAATAACAGTTAATTTAATTACACAATTCCAGTGTAAACTGTAATGATTAGAAATGTTTTGCTCGTTTTATTTATTTATTTATTTTTACCACAGGCAATCCACTTCAGGAACAGTGAAATATTCCCCCATTACACAATAACAATCTGCAACTAGATTTGTAAAGTTCGTCGTGACAAACTTTGATGTTGGCTTGTCGGAGCAAGTATTCCCAAAGGCCGGTATTTTAAGGTGCCAGTACTTTTGGAGGCGAGCATTTTGACATCACCCGAATACCCCTGACCCATTTCCCCTCATTGTTCTGAGTGTTTTGATATGTCAAATGTCAATGTTGTGGAAATGTCAAAGTTTTTGCATAATTTGGGGCGGGGCTGCGGGAAATCCGAAAGGCCAGTCGATATACCAATTTATACCTTTGTCCAGAGTATCACCATAAAGAAGCTGGCCGAGTTTGGTGTAGATCGCTTGAAAGCTTGCTGAGTTATAAACTTCTAAAATTTATAATGAGTGTCTATGGCATAAAAGTGCACTGAGACCCGGTACCGTGAGAACCGGAACTCGGATCACTTAGAAAAGTAGTAGCAACAAACTTCAGACCGGGTTTTACAACATATTTTGGTATCCCTGCATCTCATTCTATTCCATTCTATTCCATTCTATCATCTATAGAACATCCGTACATACAATTACAATTTTTTTTGTCTATTTGTATTTACACAGGGGGCACGGTGGCTTAGTGGTTAGCACGTTTGCCTCACACTTCCAGGGTTGGGGGTTCGATTCCCGCCTCCGCCTTGTGTATGTGGAGTTTGCATGTTCTCCCCGTGCCTCGGGGGTTTCCTCCGGGTACTCCGGTTTCCTCCCCGGTCCAAAGACATGCATGGTAGGTTGATTGGCATCTCTGGAAAATTGTCCGTAGTGTGTGATTGCGTGAGTGAATGAGAGTGTGTGTGTGTGTGTGTGTGTGTGTGTGTGTGCCCTGTGATGGGTTGGCACTCCGTCCAGGGTGTATCCTGCCTTGATGCCCGATGACGCCTGAGATAGGCACAGGCTCCCCGTGACCCGAGGTAGTTCGGATAAGAGGTAGAAAATGAGCGAGAGTGAGTGAGTGAGTGTATTTACACATGTATTTTTTTTTTATTTTTATTTATTTATTTAATCCTCATCTAATTTTTATTGCCTATGTGTTTTCTCTGTGTACTGGAAGCGTATGACACACATTCCTTCCTTCTGATTCTGATTCTGATTCTGATCTGGAAATCTTCTCCTTTCCGAATAATTTGAATGTTTTTCTGCTGAAATTTTGCCGAAGAGAAAACAATAGTTTGAACTTGTGCCCCTTTTCCACCAAAAAGAACCGGGTGCTGGTTCAGAGCTAGCACTAGTGCTAGTTCAAAGTTGGTTCCACTGGTGAACCTTCTAAGAACCGGTTTGCCTTTCCATCGGTTAGAGAGCCATCGCAGAGCCGAGTCTGACGTCACTGTATACGTGTCACGTGTGCCAGCAACGTTAGCGCAGCAGCGGCAAACAGAAACACAACAACAATGGCAACAATGGCGTTCAAATGTACTAACAGTAGCCCCGCCCACAGCCCCGGACACAAGCGGTTCTTAAGTCTAGACCAGCAACATTTTGGTGCTACTTAAGAACCACTTTTCCTGGTTCAGAGCCGGTGCTTTGGCTGTCGAAACAGAAAGAACTGGTTCTAAATTAGGCTCTGGCTCCGAACCAGCACTCAAACTGCCTCGGTGGAAAAGGGGCATTTGAGTGCTGGTTCGGAGCCTAATTTGGAACCAGTTCTTTCTTTTTCGACAGCCAAAGCACCGGCTCTGAACCAGGAAAAGTGGTTCCTAAGTAGCACCACAACGTTGCTGGTCTAGACTTAAGAACCGATTGTATCAGGGGTTGTGGGCGGGGCTACTGTTAGCGCCTTTGATAATGTACCTTAAGTATACTAATGTTTAATACACTTTTACTTTACCGCAATATGATACATTATCAGCACACGTGATAGTGACAGGGTTTCCGCGGGGTCATAAAAAGTCATAGATTTAACAATAAGAATTTAAGGCTATAAAAAGACATAAAAACGCCCGGATTTTCCATACAAGGTCATAAAAAAACTTAAATTTTTATCCATCGGCGGCGGCAATGGCATTCATTTGTTTCGCCTGTTGTAGTTCTGTATGAGGAATCTTGGTGGTATCACACTGGTATCACAGCGTTCCAGAACTACAAGGTCCATGCGGCAGCATACAGACTTGTCGGAAGGACTTTCACAGAAACCCGCGCGAACTCCGAACATACTGTATCATACTGAGTCACTGCTTAGTTTAATTGAAATCATCCTGACTATCACATTGGGAAAATGTACCTTTAACGATCTGTGGCTCGAAGACGGTGCGTTTAGTAGCTGGCTCAAGCCCGTCGCTAACAATCGGTATCAAGCCTATTGCACTCTGTGTAAGAAGACGTTGGAGCTGTCTAGTTTAGGCATAAAAGCCTTGAAGTCACATGCAAAGTCGGAAAAGCATATCGTTGCTGTAAAAGGCCTGCAGCGGGTGCAGGCGATCCGTCAGTTTTGTTCGGCTCCATCACTAACGTTACCCGGTCCAAGTACAGCGCGGGATTCCGTTTTTGTCGCATCCAGTGCCACACACAGTGGTTTCGGATCAACCTCCACACTGAAAGCGGAGGTCCTGTGGGTGCTGAATACTGTGACCAAACACCAGTCGTACAACGGGAACGAGGATATTGCCGAACTTTTCCGAACAATTCCGAATTACTCTTTAAATAATAAAACTTGTTACTTTCAATGAAAGTCAATAATAAAGACTTTTGAAAGGAATTTTAATGACTGAAGTTATTTATCGTAATTCGTGTAGGTCATAAATTCAAATCATAATGGTCATAAAAAGGTCATAAAAAGTCTTAAATTTGACTGATTAAACCCTGCAGACACCCTGTAGTAAGTAGCTACATGCTAAGGCAAAATTTTTTCTGTGTTAATAATAAAATAATGTTATGTACTTTCTTGATAACAACCTCCGTTTATACAAATTACACGGAGCTGCACGTACACGTTGGATTCGCCGCGTTTGGGTGATAATGTAGGTTCACAAAGCCATGAGCATTAACAGTAAAGCAACATCCGCCATTGTTGATGTGTTTGTGTTTGCCGCTGCTGCGCTAACGTTGCTGGGACAAGTGACACGTATACAGTGACGTCAGACTCGGCTCTGTGATGCTCTCTAGCCGGTGGAAAGGCAAACCGGTTCTAGAAGGTTCGCCAGTGGAACCAACTTTGAAACAGCACCAGTGCTAGCTCTGAACCAGCACCCGGTTCTTTTTGGTGGAAAAGGGGCATTAGATGTCTTTTTTTGTGTGTTTTGAAGGAAAGCTGCTAGTTCTTTGTCTTCTGGCACACTTCACCATGGTGGTGGTTGTTGGTTGTCTTTCGGCTGCTCCCTGTTCGGGGTCACCACAATGGATCGCGTGGCCCGAATGTTAGATTTGGCGCAGGGTTTTTACTTCCCTTTTAATCTGGGATGGGACCGGCACAGAGAGCTCTAACCCCTCGTTAGCTGGATTAGCTCCATACCTGGGATTCGAACCCAGACCCTGGTGAACGAGAGCATGTGATTCTGGTGTTAGACCACCAGGAGGATACTGTTTAACTAGGGTGTCTGGTTTGCTTAGATTTGGCTGTGTGGTGTTTCTTTATCATTATTGACTGTTGTGTAATGAACGCAGTCAAGCGGTACGAACACGACGTCATTCCGACTTTATTTATTTTTTTTGTTTTTTTGAAGGAAATACTTCAACGTACGAATCAAATCATGGCCAATTAGCTGTTTTGTTGGAAACTTAATGGAGTACTAAAGTCTAAAAATCAGGCAAGTTTTCTGTACGATTGTTTTCTCTTAAAATCTACTATATTGTGCAATCTAATGAGTTTTGTTATCTGACGAGTCAGGATATTCCGCCTCAGGTCCTGATCATATTCGGTAAACAGTTAGCTTGTTCCTTTTGTTCCTTTGACTACTTTGTCTGTTAAAACCAGTTATGATGATTTGGTTATGTACAGTATAACAAACAACAAAGATTTTACGGTTCTGACTCCTGGTCCATGGCTTTCCAGAAACTTTACAGTTTTATCAGAAAATACTCAGTCTTGTAGATTTTCTTTCTTTCTTTCTTTCTTTCTTTCTTTCTTTCTTTCTTTCTTTCTTTCTTTCTTTCTTTCCTTCCCTTCTTTCCTTCCTTCCCTTCTTTCCTTCCTTCCCTTCTTTCCTTCCTTACCTTCTTTCCTTACTTACCTTCTTTCCTTATTTACTTACTTACTTACTTACCTTCTTTCCTTATTTACTTACTTACTTACTTACCTTCTTTCCTTATTTACTTACTTACTTACTTACCTTCTTTCCTTATTTACTTACTTACCTTCTTTCCTTACTTACTTACTTACCTTCTTTCCTTACTTACTTACTTACCTTCTTTCCTTCTTTCCTTACTTACTTACTTACCTTCTTTCCTTCTTTCCTTACTTACTTACTTACCTTCTTTCCTTCTTTCCTTACTTACTTACTTACCTTCTTTCCTTACTTTCCCTCCAACTTTTAAAAAACAGGGGGAAAAAATTCCAGTCATTGTTTTTAGCTCATCAGAACTAAAAATGGTTTTCTCGATGTAGGGTTCTGAGCACTGGATTAATATGATGCTGTTAAAAAGAAAATGTTGACACGTTTCGGTGAAATCTGGGCAAAATCCCGAACTTGTGGTGTGAAAACTCGCCGTGTGTGAAGTGGGAATCGAGATTAACCTGGTGGGACAGTTGAGGAGAAATGTTTACATACACTTGGGCTAATCTGGGCTAATCCAACACATTTTATGTTTTCATGTTTCCTGTCTTTCCTGTAGCGAAGCGGTGGGTTTATTTATTTACGCAGTGGTGTAGGTCTGGGCTGTTCAGGCGATTGATTTATTTATTTATTTATTTATTTATTTTCCCGGCCCTTCGTGTAGCCTAGTGTGAAAAAGACCTCCCTAGAATAAATTTAGTTCAGACGGTCCACGGGCTGTACAGTTATAAAGTGATGCTTAGGGCACAGAGCTGGAGTCACGTGACGTTCGGTGTGACACGTGAAGACTGACAGGACGATGACAGATGAGAAGTTTTCTTAGTATCATTTCTTCTGTTCATTTCTTCCTTCAGTTTTCCAAAAAAAAAAAACGGGAAATTCGGTGAACCAGCATTGACCCTATTCTTCTACCGTAGCTCTACTTACACGAGCGAATCTTCATTCTCACACACGAATGTTATTAAAGCGAGTAATCACTATTTTGTGATTTATAGATTTTTGAAAAATCTATAAAATGTAATTTCTCTCGTTAGAAGGCAGCCTAAATGTTTGCTAATTATTGAGGTGACTTGTAGTTTAAATAAATACAAAACAACAAACAGAAATACAACCTATGGGCTCCCATCTATCACTCGTATTACAAGCCAGATCTCTCCGACCCCTCATTTGGGATGCTGTTCATGAACTGGCTCCATGACACACTAATTGAAAAGCCCTGGTGGTAGATGTTGGGTTGCTGAATGGAAGGTCATGAGTTCAAATCCTGGTTCATGATTTACATTGACATCATTTCCTGTCCAGTGTCACCTAAATGAGGATGAGGTTCACTTCTGAGTCTGGTTCCTCTCAAGGTTTCTTCCTCCGATCATCTCAGGGAATTTTTCCTCACCACAATTACCTCAGGCTTGTTCATTATGGATAAATGATATAACTTCATTTTCAACTTTACAATATTAATTCTGTTTTTATGCTTCTGCAAAGCTGCTTTGAGATGCTTGTTAAAAGCGCTATACAAATAAACGCAAATGCTTCAAAAACAACTTGCAATACTTCACTGGAATTATTTGCTCTTTCCTCCTGACAGAACTGGTGTAAATTTGTCATTTGCTCAAAGGTTTTTTTAGTCTGTCAGTCAACAATGGGATCCAGCTCAGGGCTTTATCTGCTACCCCAGTACTTCAGTGTTATCTTTATATTTACCCCAGTGTCCTTTTTAAGCCACTCTAGTCCCCATTTGGAGCTGTGCTTGGGATCACTATCCTGCTGGAAGTATCCAGCTGTAACCAGGATATATTTTTTTGCAGATTGTTGCTTCAGTATTTCCATTTAAACCTTCTTCCTTGTTATACCACCGATGTTCTAAAGTGCACCAGTCCCCAACACTGAACACCATACATTCAGGTTCTCCTCCAGCAGAGAGGTCAGAAACCCAGGAACTGCATCTGTAACTCAATGAATGAATGAACATGGAAGCCTTTATTATAGCCATATGTACATTACAGCACAGTGGACTTCTTTTCTTCACATATCCCAGCTGAGGAGGTAGGGGTCAGTGCTCAGGGGCAGCTATTATACAGCACCCCTGGAGCAGGTGTATGGGCCTTGCTCAGGGGCCCAACAGTGGCGGCTTGGCAGTGCTGGGGCTTGAACCCTGATCCTCCGAACACTGCCCTTTACCACAAGACCTTTAAAAAGTCATGAAGATGGATAGAAAACATTTCTATCCTAATTGACTTGCCAGGAACTTTCCTTATAGCCTCTGGAGGAAGACTATCTGGACATTTTTTCATAAAGTTAGAACCTTAGGCGTGCTTCCACCGGAAGAACTTCCCCAAGGATGCAGGCACGTTTTAAGGAACTCGCAATTTTTCCCCCAGAATCCCAACTACACATTCACACTACACACAAGTGTTAATGTTAATGTGGAGCTCAGGAAAGCCACCGAAGCTTCTGCGCAACTCGACTCTCAACACCAGGAACTTTCCTAACTGAAATACTGATGCATGTCTGAACCCATCACCATGCTTCACAGTTGGAATGGAGCTCTTCTGATGAACAGCCTCTTCTTTTTTCCTTCATGAATAGCACTGAACTTTATGGCCACCTGACCATAGAATTGTTCTTCATCCTGGTGACCACCTGAATCCAGACTGGCCTTAAACCGTGAAGGACTTTCCTAAAATACCTTCAACTTTTTCACCACTTCCTTTATTGCTGTTTTGGTGTTAAGTTGAAATATTTAATTCCAAAATGTGTTAATTTTTGACCGAATCGTTTCCCGAGGCGTAAAAGGTCCAAAGGTGTGCACTTTCATATAACTCAGTTTTAGATAAACTGGGTAAAAGCTCATCATCCCTCGTGTTTTCTGTGCGTCTGCAGGATTAAAAGTGCCGTCCGTCCATCTGGTTCGTGAGACAAACTGCAATGTGGAGCAGTTTTATGAGCAGAAATGTTTGACACTGGGCTCTGTTTATCTTTAAAGCTTTCTGTGTCAGTAGGAGTGTTGTCATTGAGCTTCATCTCAAATTCAAAACCGGTTTTATTTGTTAATGACTGTCACATTTCAACAGGTTATTACTACAGATAACATGGTGGGTGTGAGAGAAGTAAGATCCTGCTAGTGAGTGTCATCACCTCTACAGTTAGATGTGAGTCCTCAGGAGCACAGGGATAGAAATTGCTGTCTGACTGTTTGTCTCTCTCTCTCTCTCTCTCTCTCTCTCTCTCTCTCTCTCTCTCTGACTTTCGCTCTCTCTCTTTGACTCTCTCTCTCTCTCTCTCTCTCTGTGTCTCTGACTTTCGCTCTCTCTCTCTCTCTTTGACTGTCTCTCTCTGACTTTCGCTCCCTCTCTCTTTGACTCTCTCTCTCTCTCTCTCTCTCTCTCTCTCTCTCTCTCTCTCTCTGACTTTTGCTCCCTCTCTCTTTAACTTTTGCTCCCTCTCTCTTTGACTGTCTCTCTCTCTCTTTGACTGTCTCTCTCTCTCTCTCTCTGACTTTCGCTCTCTCTCTCTGACTTTCGCTCCCTCTCTCTTTGACTGTCTCTCTCTTTCTTTGACTGTCTCTCTCTCTCTCTCTCTCTCTCTCTCTCTCTCTCTCTCTCTGACTGTCTCTCTCTCTCTTTGACTCTCTCTCTCTCTCTCTCTCTCTCTCTCTCACTATCTCTCTCTCTCTCTCTGACTTTCGCTCTCTCTCTCTCTCTCTCTCTCTCTCTCTCTCTCTCTCTCTCTCTCTGACTGTCTCTCTCTCTCTTTGACTCTCTGTGTCTCTCTCTCTCTCTGACTTTCGCTCCCTCTCTCTTTGACTGTCTCTCTCTCTCTCTGACTTTCGCTCCCTCTCTCTTTGACTGTCTCTCTCTCTCTCTGACTTTCGCTCCCTCTCTCTTTGACTGTCTCTCTCTCTCTTTGACTGTCTCTCTCTCTATCTCTCTCTCTCTCTCTCTCTCTCTGACTTTCGCTCCCTCTCTCTTTGACTGTCTCTCTCTTTGACTGTCTCTCTGTCTCTCTCTTTTTATGACTGTCTCTTTTTCTGACTGTCTCTCTCTCTCTCTCTCTCTCTCTGACTGTCTCTCTCTCACAACACAACACTCAGTGGTGGGGTTGCCTTGCTTTTTACTCGCAACTTTTATTCCCTGTTCTTATTCAGTTGAATAGATTTTAAATGGGAGGCTTTTAAAAGTGAAAACGTTTTATGAGAATGAGGTTTTAGTTTTTATCTGTGTGTGTGTACGCTCCCACCAATGCAGTGGTGATTTTAACTGTACTGCAGATATTCTGGATCGGAACCACACAGAACCTCATGCAGCATCCCGTAAACGCCTGATGGAGATTATGGAGACCCATGAGTTGGATGATATATGGAGAATAGTCAATAAAAAACAGAGACGGTACACGTGGACCCATGATATTGATAACACGCTCTCCCTGGCAAGATTGGATCGTTTTTATGGTTTTAAGCATCAACTTACTCTTTTTACAAAGTGTTTTATTGTTCCAGTAGGTATCTCTGACCATAGTATGGTACACTGTACAATCAGTAAAAAGAATGTAAAGCCTAGGAGTGTCTACTGGCATTTTAACATTGCACTTTTAGAAGATGCTAATTTTAGAGTCTTTTATTTTTTTATGAAATTGTTTTAAATCTCAGAAGGCAGCTTTTAGCTCATTACAGCAGTGGTGGGATGTGACTAAGTCACAAATTAAAGATTTTTGTCAACAGTACACTCTCAATGTCACAAGAGACATTGTTAGATCTCTGAAAGCTCTGGAGATAGAAATAGTGGAACTCCAGCGTTTGGAGGCCGCAGGAAATCAAGGGCATGTTGAAGAACTCAAGAGTAAAAAAACCAAAATGAATGACCTGTTAGACATCACGGCACAGGGGGCGCTGGTCCGCTCACGCTTTAAAAGCATGAATGAGATGGATGCTCCTTCTAAGTTCTTCTTCAGTGTAGAGCAAAAAAATGGACAGAAAAGGTACATACATGCTTTGCGAACGGAATCAGGGGATCTCTCATCGGAGCCCACTGAAATTTGCGAGCAGACACTGAGCCACTTCTACTCGAAGCTATACAGCAGTGGGCGGTCAGGGGCACAGTTGGTGGAGGAGAGTTTCTTGGTGGGCCTTCCAAAGCTCTCTGAGCAAGCAGCCAGAGAGCTGGACAAAGAGCTGACACTGGAGGAGCTTCACAAAGCTCTCCAGGGGATGCAGAATGGACGGGCACCAGGTATAGTTGGTCTCCCTGTCGAGTTCTATAAGGCATTCTGGGCAGTTATAGGGCAGGACGTGCTGGATGTCCTAAAGGACAGCGTGAGGGGAGGTAGACTCCCCTTGAGTTGCAGGAGGGCCGTCCTGACACTACTGCCAAAAAAGGGAGACCTGATGGACCTGAGGAACTGGCGCCCGGTGTCGCTACTGTGCACTGAATGTAAGCTGCTCTCAAAAGCATTAGCCTCAAGACTGACTAAGGTAATGGAGCAGATCATTCACCAGGACCAGACGTACTGTGTGCCTGATAGGTCTATATTCGACAATGTACATTTAATTGGTGACATTTTGGACGTTTCCAGACTATTGGGCTTAAAGACCGGTCTGATTTTTCTAGATCAGGAAAAGGCATTTGACCGGGTTGAGCATGAATATTTGTGGAAGGTGCTGGAAACCTTCGGGTTCAACTCAGGTTTCATAACCATGATCAAAGTGTTGTACAATGACATTGAGAGTGTGCTGAAGGTTAACGGTGGTTTATGTGCCCCTTTTAGAGTGTACAGAGGTATTAGACAAGGCTGTTCTATGTCAGGTATGTTGTATACTCTTGCAATTGAACCTCTTTTATGTAAACTGAGATCTCCTCTATCTGGTTTTTCCATTCCACACAGCAAGGCTTCACTATGCTTCTCAGCATACGCAGATGACCTAGTAGTCATGGTAAACTCACAGAAGGATGTCAGTGTTTTAAACGATATTTTAAAGGACTTTCAGATTTTATCTTCAGCTAAGGTCAACTGGGGAAAGAGTGAAGCCATTTTAGTTGGGGAGTGGGGCGGTGGGCAACCTACACTACCGAGAGGCTTAGTGTGGAAAAGAGGTGGTTTTAAATTCTTGGGTGTCTACCGGGGGAGCGATGAGTTTTTAAATAAAAACTGGGAAGGCATTGTAGAGCACGTGAAGGGAAGACTGAGCAGGTGGAAGCGGATGGTCCCCAGGATGTCCTACAGGGGGCGAACGCTGGTCGTCAACAACCTCGCCGCGTCGTCCCTCTGGCACAAGCTGGCATGCGTGGATCCGCCGCCAAACCTGCTAGCGAGCATTCAGGCCCTGCTGGTGGACTTCTTCTGGGACGGTCTACACTGGATCCCTCAGAGCGTGCTCCATCTGCCCAAGGAGGGCAAGGGCTGGTCCAGCTAGCCAGCAGAGCAGCAGCATTCCAATGCCTTCATATATCCAGAGGTTCCTCACTGGATCTAGAGACTTAGTATGGAGAGCAGCAGCCAGTGGATTATTACAAACAGTTGGAGGACTGGGGCCTGACAGAACTTTGTTTTTAACGGACACCAAAACGTTTCTGGATTACCATTGTTTTATCGTAACGTTTAAAATCTGGAACTTTTTTAAAAAAACAGAACAAAGGCAGTGGAACACTGTACTGGCTGCTGGAGGAGCCTCTGGTGTACGGCGGGCGCATGGACATCTCCAGTGTGGCCATCTCCGCAGGCATTGTGACACTCCGGGAGCTTGTGAACATCGCAGGAGCTGACCTGTCGAAGGTGGAGGACCTGGCAGCACATATGCGGTCCCTGCGTGTTGTCTGCCAACTCTTACACCGCTGGAGGTCCTTCCTAACATCTGAGGAGCGTGTTCGGCTGAGGGACTATTAGTATACAGAGGCTGGTCCTGCAGAGGAGGAACCCTTTCCCCAGCTGATCATCGCTCCTGACCTCGACGGGTGTGAAGGTCCCCTCCTGGAGTGCCGGGGCGAGGCGGAGATGGACTTTGGGACAGTGTCGGGGAAGCTGCTCTACAGAGCCAGTGTTAAGGTTTTAAATAAGAAAAAACTGAGTGTGAGGGTCGACACCCCATGGAGAAATGTACTTGGTTTTAATGCTGATATTAAACCAGAGTGGAGACACTGTACAAACCACCGTTAACCAAAAAAGCTGCCGACCTCCAATGGAGGATTTTACACTGTATTCTCTCTGTGAACTCTTTTATTTTCATTTTAAACCCCGATGTTACACAAAACTGTCCTTTCTGTTCACAGAGAGAAAGTGTTTTACATGCTTTTATTCACTGCTCCAGGTTACAGTCTTTTCTTTGTGTTTTTACGGAGCTTCTTAAGGTCTTTTAATGTTGACTTTACTTTTCAGTGTTTTATTCTTGGTTTTAAATATGTCAGGAGAGACCGGTTCAGGTGCCAACTGATCAATTTTATCTTTGGTCAGGCAAAAATGACAATATACCTGAGCCGAGAAAACAAAATTGCTCAAAATACAGACTGTGAGTCTAAATTAATCTTCTCCAGACTTATTAAATCAAGAGTACTGACGGATTTTAATTTCTATAAAAGCATGAATAACCTGCACATGTTTCAGTCAGTGTGGTGGTGTACGAATGTTCTGTGCCCTGTCATTGAAGGAGAACTAAGCTTTGCACCAGATACTCATTCATTTATTTATTTATTTATTTATTTATATAGTTATTGAGTCACTCTGTTTTTTGTGACTTGTGCAAATAATGTAAAAAGTCAAAAAGTCTCTCTGACTGTCGCTCTCTCTCTCTCTCTCTCTCTGACTGTCGCTCTCTCTCTCTCTCTCTGACTGTCGCGCTCTCTCTCTCTGACTGTCGCTCTCTCTCTCTCTCTCTGACTGTCGCGCTCTCTCTCTCTCTCTCTCTCTCTCTCTCTGACCTTCGCTCTCCCTCTCTCTGACTGTCGCTCTCTCTCTCTCTGACTGTCGCTCTCTCTCTCTCTGACTGTCGCTCTCTCTCTCTGACTGTCGCTCACTCTCTCTCTCTCTGACTGTCGCTCTCTCTCTCTCTCTCTCTGACTGTCGCTCTCTCTCTCTCTCTCTCTGACTGTCGCTCTCTCTCTCTCTCTTTCTGACTGTCGCTCGCTCTCTCTCTCTCTCTTTCTGACTGTCGCTCTCTCTCTCTCTCTCTGACTGTCGCTCTCTCTCTCTCTCTCTGACTGTCGCTCTCTCTCTCTCTCTCTGACTGTCGCTCTCTCTCTCTCTCTCTCTGACTGTCGCTCTCTCTCTCTCTCTCTCTCTGACTGTCGCGCTCTCTCTCTCTCTCTCTCTCTCTCTCTCTCTCTCTCTCTCTCTCTCTCTCTCTCTCTCTCTCTCTCTCTCTGACTGTCGCGCGCTCTCTCTCTCTCTGACTGTCGCGCGCTCTCTCTCTGACTGTCGCTCTCTCTCTCTCTCTCTCTCTCTCTCTCTCTCTCTCTCTCTCTCTCTCTCTCTCTCTGACTGTCTGTCTGTCTCTCTCTCTCTGGCTCTCACTCTCTCTCTCTCTGTCTGACTGTTTCTCTCGCTCTCTCTCTCTCCCTCTTTCTCTGACAGTCTCTCTCTGTCTCTCTCTCCCTCTCTGTCTGACTGTGTATGTGTCTCTCTCTCTCTCTCTCTCCCCCTCTCTGACTGTCTCTCTCTGTCTTTGTCTGACTGTCTCTCTCTTTTACAACCATCTTTTTAAATATATTTTCTCAGCAATCTATCTATCATTATTACTTATATTGTTTAAATTGATTTACGTTTTGATTTAAATGATTGCTGGTGGTCTTTTTTTCCTTTTAAATAAATGCCACTTGGTATAACATGATGATTTTTTTTTAATGCTCTGACATTTATAAGCCTGCCTTTAAGTGTGTAAATACTTTTTGGAGCCACTGTTTGTTTGTTTGTTTATTTATTTATATCCTTCTCTTCCTCCCACCCCTAGCAGTAGAGGAGTAACACTGCTGGCATTGCTTATCCCCTGAGCTCTCTCTCATCTCCTCCGCTATCAGTCTTCACTCTCTCTGGCCTAATTGGGTTCCTCTTAAGCTGCTTAGTCTTCTCGTATTTTTGAGCGTCTTTCTCCATCCTGGTCTCCAGGCTCTCCTCCTCTTCCTCCTACGCAGCCTCTCCTAATCACACTGAGCGTGCTAATGAAGCTGCGTGTTTTTTTCCGTGTTGGACATTACATTCACGTTGTGCTCTGTTGCAGCCTGCTGTTTATTTTTCATACGATTGTTGCTAATGACGTGTTTTCCTGTCTCGCTGTAGTGGTAACCATGGGCCACGGTGTGGGCTGAGGATCCGGAGGGCTTTACACACACCTACTGTAAGTAACCCAAGAGAACCTCAGCCAGGATATGTTTAAAAACATTGTGTGTGCCATGACGCAAGCCTGCTCACCTTAACAAGCAATATCGTTACAGACGTTTTTTTCGTTCCTTTCTTAAAACGCCACAAATTATGCGCAACACAAATTTAGTGTCTAATTGTGTTAGCTTCAGAGGTCTTCGTAATCTTCCCAATACATATTTTACTTAGAAAAAATTTACTGGTTGAATTTTCGACATAGAAACATGAATTTCAGCAAAGACATTGATCCCGTATTGGAACCGGGCACTAAGTAGGATTACAATATTGACGTAGCAATGTTCCGAATTGGAGCATTGACCCACAGAGAAACTACTGGGGCTTTTGTTTTTTAGTCTAAAGTCCTTGCAGGCCAAATTGTAGGAGCTACAGACATGGACCTTCATTATTATGTGGTACACAAAGGACTCCAGCAATAATCTAAACACCTTTGTTGAAATATCATAGCAACAACCTAGCATCCAGTTGGGTTAGCAAGCAACAGCATGGCAACCAGCTGGGGTAGTGTTTTAACCACTAACACCCCGTCAGCCAGCAGGTTTGGCGTAGCAACCACCTAGAATGCCATGGCAACCATCTAGCATCATCCTAGCTACCAGCTGGGGTAGCACAGCAACCAACTGGGGCAAATACCTTAACCATTTAGCAACCCCCTAGCAACCACCTCGAATGCCATGGCAACCGTGTAGCATCAGCCTAGTGCAACAGCAACCGCCATGGAACAGCAAAGCAACCAACTGGGGTAGTGTAGTAACCACTCCCACCCTGTCAGCCAGCCGATTTGGCATAGCAACACCCTAGCAACCAGCTGGAATGCCATAGCAACACATTAGCTACCAGCTGGGGTAACACAGCAACCAATTGGGGCATTGTAGTTACCATGGACACCCTTTCAGTCAGCTGATTTGGCATCGCAACCACCTGGAATACCTTAACCATATAGCAACACCCTAGCAACCACCTAGCAACACTAGCTACCAGCTGGGGTAGCACAACAGCCATCATGCAACAGCACAGCAACCAGCTGGTTTAGCATAGCAACCACTGAGCACCAGCATGGCAACCAGCCACATTAGTGTGGTGACCAGTTGTTTTTCGGCACTCTAACAACCACCTAGAATACCTTAGTAATCGCTTAGCAACAAAGAAACGTTGGTAAACTATAATGGATGCTGTGATATTCATTGTATTAAATACTGAAATGTCACTCAGTTATTCATTGCCGTGGAATAAGAAGAGTAAAACATGTGATGTTCTACAGTGACTCAGCCTCATTACTTTTTATGATGGGACTCATTAATGACTTATCAGCCAGTCTTTTAGTGTTTTAATTAAAAAAAAAATAATAATAAATTGGCTTTTTCAGTCAGCGTCAGAGCCTTGTTTCTTGCTAATGAGAATGCAGGGTGTGGATGTAATGCGTAATATGATCTCGTTTGACCTTCTTGCAATCTTCTGACCTCCGTCATCTTCTCTCAGACCTGCTAGAAATGTAGTTTTACTTGATTTGACGTTGACAAAGTTACTTCGAACCTTTTTAATCACGTCTACATGCCAAACATTTTGTGCCTCATCTTCATGAAAGTCATCTACTGTCTGTGTTGAACCTCCATGATGATTTAAATTCATTCCTCTTTGTCTCCGTCTCATCCTCCGACTCTGACTCGCTCCCTCCGTCTTTGTCTCTCTCTGATGTAATGTTGGTTTTTTTAAACTCTCTAAAGTGCAGCAGTAAAGCTTCTTTAATTGCAGCTATTTTTCTCTGATTGTAGTGCAGCACTACAGATGATGTGTGTGTGTGTGTGTGTGTGTGTGTGTGCGTGTGCGTGCCTTTCCTCTTTCTTTATCTGTCTGTTACTCCCTCCCTCCCTCCGTCCATCTTTCTTTCCCATGCATAATTAATGTTTTGAAATTGTAGGCTTCCACGTCTGTGTATGACATGGCCACGGCCCCATCCAGATCAGACTGTCGCAATAACCACGGAAGGACATCTCAGCTCCATGCCATCGGTAAGAACGAGGGATCTGTACATGTGACCGTAACAACAGAAGGAGTCTTGCAAGAAATAATCACTAGAGTTAACCAGGGAAATATTTCCAGTGCATCAATGCATACCGGACCTCACTGTGGAGAACAAATTGAGACTAAATTGAACAAAGAAATTCCAACAGGTTTACCGTAATTTTGCTAATGCTTCTTTCCTACCCAATCTTATGTTAATGAGTTAAATCACAGTCACCCACAAAATTTCACAAACGGAAGGCTAAACGGTGAAAGACTGAAAACATCAGCTTCTACGTTATCTAATGTGGATGTGGTAGTTTAGTGGTTAAGGTGTTGGACCACTAATCAGATGGTTGTGAGCTCAAATCCCAGGTCTACCAAGCTGCCACTGCTGGGCCCCTGAGCAAGGCCCTTAAACCCTCAATTGCTCAGTTGTATAAAATGTAAGTCCCTTTGTATAAGGGCTTCTGCCGATTCCTGTAACTGCAAGCACACGTTAAAGGTGGGGTGCACGATGTTTAAGAAATGCTTCAGAAAACTGAGTCGGGCCGACAAACAAAACAAACGTCTAGCCAATGAGCAGAAAGGGGCGTGTTTTGTCAATATGCGGCGGAGAGAGCGTTCAGTGCGCATGTCTGACATTAGCCAAAAGCGATTGAAACATTGACATGGCGGATAAAAACAAAACGTGAAAAAAGGCTTACGATAAGGCAAGAAGCAGGAACCGTGTTAATATATTTTCCAGCGCTGGAGAGAACTGAACCTCGTCTTCCGTGTGAAACGGAGCTAAAACTTTCACAGTACAACACGCAGTACTACAAAAACACATTTGTATTACCATAGTATTACTCACTGGGTTCATTTATTGATAAAAATATCCCCTCGGCCAGCCGCCCCAACAGGTTCCGCCATAATAGTTGCCTGGGTTACGTATGTATGTGTGGGGCGGAGCTATCAATACAGGGGTGACACCCATTTGGGTTAGGTGCATGTTTGTTTTGGTGATTTCAAATGTCAACATGGGCTTTCAAACATCGTGCACCCCACCTTTAAGATTTACGCCTTCTACAGGGCGACAATACTTTTGTCCTAAATGAAGAGCTTGGATTGTGTGTCTTAATTTGTTTGTTCGCAAAGAAAGCTCTGTGAAGACACTGTCAAGGTTTGAATGGAAGATCTCGAGTGTCCTGCACTTTATTTCAGTAAAGTGTCATTTTGAAACTTGGTCCATTTTTTTTTTTTCTTTTCTTTTCTTTTCAGTTTCATGTGCCAAACTCAAGCGGAAGAAGAACTGGTTCGGTGCAGCGGCCATTTACGTGGAGGTGACGGCGGAAGGAGAGAGCAGGAAGACGACCAAGTCTCACAATCCCTCCAGTCCCAAGTGGGACGATCGCCTCACCCTGTAAGACTCGTTCCTTTTTTTTTTTTCCATCATCCAATCATCCATTAGCAAAGAAGAGCAGCTTAAGTCCATACATTTACAAATTTCACATCAATTTCATTCCTGATGAGCAGAGATTTAGTTCAGTTTAATTGTATAGCGCTTTTTAACAATTGACATCATCTCAAAGCAGCTTTACAGAAGTCTGAAACAATAAAAACCTCTATAACGTCTGTCCCTAATGTGCAAGTCTGAGGCAATGTAAAACTCCCTGAGATGATATGAGGAAGAAACCTCGAGACGAACCAGACTCAGAAGGGAACCCATCCTCATTTGGGTGACACTGGACTGTAAATAATGTCACTTGTTTACGTCTAGGGACACGTCAGGACAAAGAGACCTGACGGAACCACGTTCGTTTTGTCGGTTATCCTAACGCTGTAGTGAAAATAGTCGCCTCAAAGCTGACTTTATTTCTGAACAAGAGCAGTTTGCCTACACGTTATCATGTTTACATTTTTTTTAAATACCATTTATAATTAAGTCTTTTTGCCAGAGATCAAAAAATATATATGCCTGTTTTGTAACGTAACACTCCACGGTGGTGGTTAATGGCTCATATGAATTTCTCACTTTACCTATGCCCCTTTTCACCAGAAGGAACCGGGTTTGATCTGAGAAAAAAGTTAGGACACTGTATGCCCTAATAGCTAGTGTTTTTTTTTATATATATATGAGTATATATATGAATTTATTTATATATTTTATAACTAAATTTATTATAATATATAAATAAATGTAAGTTTTCATTATTATTATTATTATTATTATTATTATTATTATTATTATTATTATTATTATTATTATGTAGTCTTTGATATCAAGCCCATTATTGCTCTCTGCTCTCCAAGTCTTCATGTTCATAAGCAGCTAAAATGTGAAGCTGCTATCGTCAACCACTAAAATTCTCTGTAAGGTTAGTAACAGAGGGGAAAACACATCTCACAACTGTCCTGACTCATTTTAGATCAGACGTGCCGAGATAAAATCATTCATTTGTTTATACTGACTGGAAACGGTCAGTATTTCTATTTTGCTGGAAGAATGAAACGCCAGTGTACTGGAATAAAGGGACAAAGTTGAAAGGAATTTCTCACTGAATGAAGATTCCTTCTCTAAAGAAGTTTAAATGATTATATTCATAGAGGAAATAATAGAGGAAATAATCCACTTATCACAGGTTGGATGTAGAGACTCCACCCAGGGGTTTTTCTCCATAACAGTGCGTGCGATCGTGTTTAATTTCTTTACCCATTCAGCAGCTCTGTGGAACAACCTTTAATAGCGTTCGTCACACTCGATCGAATCGATGGCGGAAGAAATGCTGCATACACACACCTCCACCCGCTGCGAATGAAATCCTGCACGGCTGCACACTGCTTCTGGCACGGCGACGCTGCACTTGTCAGCCAGGGAGGGGGCTGTCAGGAATTTTGCAAGTCATCTATATCGTGTCGAGGTCTCGGTTTGGTGTAGAATATTTAATCCGGCACTTGACAGAGGACTGAAAAAGTCTGTGCACTTGTTTGGAGGGAGAGAACACCGCAGTGTGTTTGGTGTTCGGGGACTTAACACATTGCTGGTGCATCATGGGAGATGGGTTTGTGTATATCAGGTGTGTGATGGGTTTGCAATGCCGTGCACTCTGAACTTTCAGTATCCAGGAAGAGAACACGTGCAGTATTTAGGATGGTATAACAATCTACCAAAAGCTTCCTATGGGGATTTGGCGTCGGTTGTTTTTATATGAGAGTTAACGAGAAAGAGAGAGATTTAAATAGAGAGATGGAGAGAATGTGTGTGAGAGAGGAAAAAGAGAATGTTTGTGTGTGAGAGAGAGAGAAATTTGTGAGCGAGTGAGGGGAAAAGATAGAGGGAGATTTAAAGAGAGAGATGGAGAGAGAGAAGGTGTGTGTGAGCGCGAGAGAAGAAGAAAGAGAGAATGTGTATGAGTAAGTGAGCTACAGAATGTATGTGTGCGAATGAGAAAAAGAGAAAATGTTTGAGAGCGTCAGGAGAGAGAGAATGTGTGTGAGTGAGGAAAAAGAATGTTTGTGTGTGTGTGAGAGAGAGAGAGAGAGAGAGAGAGAGAGAGAGAGAATGTGAGCGAGTTAGAGAGAAAGAGAATGTATGTGTGAAAGAGAGAAATTTGTGAGCGAGTGAGGGGGGAAAAGAGAGAGAGAGCGTGTGAGAGTGAGGAAAAGAGAGAATGTGTGTGCGCGTGAAAGTGTGTGTGTGTGTATTTCAGCGAGAAAGAGAGAGAGAGAGAGAGAGGACATTGATGGATGCTGTAACTCCAGGCTCTGTGTGACTGCTGATTGAGCTAATGGTGGAGAATGAGAGTGAGATGATGGAGGGAATCGGAGAGCGTGCCGACATTTAGGCAAAGCCCCTGTGTGCAGAATACTAACTGACACACTCATCTGCAGAGATCAGGGAGGGAGGGAGGGAAGGAGGGAGACTCAGCCAGCCGGAGAGACATGGTTTGTCCTTCTGACTGCTTTTAGAGGTGTTCGGTCAGACATGATGGTAGTTAACGCAGTGCGCTCTGAGTCCATGAGGTTCAAGCAGATTTCAGGCTGAAAAAAGAGTCAGCGTGAATTCCCTGCCTCCGCCTCTCACCTGTGAGTCACACGTCTCTGGAGCCTGGCGTTAAACTCGAACATGGACTCTGTGTGTGTGTGTGTGTGAATGAATTAGCAAGACTGGCTCCAGTCAGAGTCACGTGAAATAAATTCTGAGTGGTCTTTGGTCTCTGAGTGTTTTCACATTTCTCCTTACATTACTCCTTCGCCACAGCGAATCATCAGTTTCCACCTAACTCTATCCTCACCATCCTCTACTCTCACACCAATTACCTTCATGTCCTCATTTAACACATCCATATATCTCCTCTTTGACCTTCCTCTTGACATCTTACCTGGCAGCTCCATCTCCAACATCCTTCTACCAATATCTCCAAAACAGCCAACCTGAGCCGTCCCTCTGATGCGCTCGTTCCTCATCCTGTCCATCCTCGTCACTCCTAAAGAGAACCTCAACATCCTCATCTCTTCTACCTCCATCTCTGCCACTACTGTCTTTTTCTGATTTACATTTATAAATAATCTCTCTCTCTCTCGCTCTCTTGGTTTTGGTGGAGGACAAGATTTACTTTCTGTAGTGTCTGGTAGGGGAAATGTAGAAAGTTAATTCCCCCGTCAAAGGATGTGATGGGGGGGGAAAATGTAGGGAATTATTTTTTTTCCGTTTGTGTTCCGTGAATCCCGTGTGAGTCGGGCTTCTGAGTTGTGCCAGCTCCTGTCTTCACTTTATTTTATCAGCTCCCTTTGCTGCCTGAGGCTGAAACATAAAATTGGAAAATACTCATAAAATGAAGGTGTTTTTTTAATGGTTTTTCTTTTGCATTTCCTTTCATTCAAGCTTCTCATTCTGATATGTCTTTTTTTTTTGTGGGTGTGTCTGTGGGTGTGTCTGTGGGTGTGTCTGTGGGTGTGTCTGTGGGTGTGTCTGTGGGTGTGTCTGTGGGTGTGTCTGTGGGTGTGTCTGTCTGTGGGTGTGTCTGTCTGTGGGTGTGTCTGTCTGTCTGTGTGTGTCTGTCTGTCTGTGTGTGTCTGTCTGTCTGTCTGTGTGTGTGTCTGTCTGTCTGTGTGTGTGTCTGTGTGTGTCTGTGTGTGTGTCTGTGTGTGTCTGTGTGTGTGTGTCTGTGTGTGTGTGTGTCTGTGTGTGTGTGTCTGTGTGTGTGTGTCTGTGTGTGTGTCTGTGTGTGTGTGTCTGTGTGTGTGTGTCTGTGCCCCGTGTGTGTGTGTGTAGGAATGTAACGCCACACTCACAGTTGGAGTTTAAAGTATGGACCCATCACACTTTAAAGGCAGATGCTCTGCTAGGGAAAGCCACTCTGGACCTGCACCAAGCCCTGGAGCAACACGACAGGAAACGTACGAGTTTTACACACACACACATACACAATGTCCCCATACTGCTTTTTCCTGTTAGAGCATGACTACAGCAATGACTGACTAGGGGTTTTGAAATCAGACCCGCTCTGTAAATTCAGTGTGATCTGGGTTCACAATACAAGACATAAGCTGCAGCACAACATGCTGATCCTCGATCTCTTTGTAGCTTGTAAATACTCGCTTCTCTGAGTTCCAGGAGAATCATTTTCAAGTAAAGATTCTTGAGTGAATTCAAAAATGTTTCTATTACACACACACACACACACACACACACACCTACGAACTCAAACACCCGCACCCAACAGACCCAGATGTAAAATTTTGACCTTTACGCTATCTCGAAGACAACTATTCCGTTATCAGTGAGATATGATGTATATCATGTGTCCATGTCGTCTGTGCGAACGTAGTTGAAAACGTAAAGGAGGTGCTGAAGCTGACTCTGGAGAATAAAAATGGCGTGATGACCTCCGGAGAGCTCACGGTCATCCTGGACGGTCTCGCCGTCGACCAGGAACCTCTACACAACGGAAACGCCGCCACTACGACCAGTTAGTACAACCTGCTCTTCTCTTACTGTCTCATTATCACCAATATTCCAATTCCACATGTCGTTTAAAGTAAACGTTTAAATAAACCGCATTTGGTGTCTCTCCCTCTCTCTCTCTCTCTCTCTCTCTCTCTCTCTCTCTCTTCCGAAAGAAGTTCAGCAGAACGGAGATGCCATTCATGAGAACGGGGAAGAAAACGCCAGAGCTCAGGACTGGTAAGGAAGACATCATATGCTCAGAGATACCATTTCAGATTATTTTAAATGGTTAAATCAAATTGTTTAGTTATTCCGACAATACAATTTTTGCCCAAAGTGTACAGTGTGAAAAGATTGGTATTAGAATGTCACAGGTAGAATGTCAAATGCTGATGGAAAACATGCTGGAGTGAAGAGGAGACCGGTTTATTTTTTACAGTTATAATCTAGTCAGTTATAGTCTACTAGTATAGTCTAGTAAAAAAAATTAGTGGAAGCTGGGTATCATAGATCAACTACACAACATGGTTCAGATCTAAAGATGTCCAGACGCCAAGCCAAACAGCATTACAGAACATAAACATAATACAAAAAGTTTATTGTTGCGTCAGTCAGCTGTACGATCTGGTCTTTATTAGCGATCATTTGAAGACTTTTGAAGACAAGAAGGAATTAGTGTTGAGTCTGTGGTGAACTTGTGCCCCTTTTCCACCAAAAAGAACCGGGTGCTGGTTCAGAGCTAGCACTAGTGCTGGTTCAAAGTTGGTTCCACTGGCGAACCTTCTAAGAACCGGTTTGCCTTTCCATCGGTTAGAGAGCATCACAGTGTCGAGTCTGATGTCACTGTATACGTGTCACGTTACACAGCAATGTTAATGCAGCAGCGGCAAACACAAACACATCAACAATGGCGGATGTTGCTTTACTGTTAATGCTCATGGCTTTGTGAACCTACATTGGAATCCAAACGCGGCGAATCCAACGTGTACGTGCAGCTCCGTGTAATCTGTATAAACGGAGGTTGTTATCGAGAAAGTACATAACGTTATTTTATCATTAACACAGAAAAAGCTAGCCTTAGCATGTAGCTACCTACTATCATGTGTGCTGATAATTGATCATATTGCGGTAAAGTAAAAGTGTATTAAACATTGGTATACTTAAGGTACATTATCTAACAGTAGCTCCGCCCACAGCCCCTGACGTAAGCGGTTCTTAAGTCTAGACCAGCGGCGTTTTGGTGCTACTTAAGAACCACTTTTCCTGGTTCAGAGCCGGTGCTTTGGCTGTCGAAAAAGAAAGAACTGGTTCTAAATTAGGCTCTGAACCAGCACTTAAACTGCCTCGGTGGAAAAGGGGCAAAAGTTTGTGTTGACACAAACTATTTCCTGTCTAGTGTCACCCCCCACACGCCCCCTCACAAAATTAATATTTTAAAATGAATTTAAAACTTTAAATATGTTTGTTTGTTTTTTATTTTTATTCTTATTTCTCTCTTCTGTTTCTATACTTCTGTAAAGTTGCTTTGTGACCATGTGAATTGACATAAAATAAATTGAATTGAATTATTATACAAAATGAATATTAATACAAATATTCAAGATTAACATTAGACACAATTCGACGTGTTTGTATTTATCCCAGTGAGCAAGCCTGAGGTGACGGAGGAGCACTTTATGTAGAACTGTGATACTTATTTCTGTGTTTACATTTTTCTGTGTAAGGCACCAGTTATTTTATGACTATAAAATCCCCTTGGCTTTATATTATGATCTGGATATCCAGGATTAATGGTTAATCCCGGGAAATGTATGTGCAGTGTGGAACGGGAAGCAAGATAACCCAGGATTTTTAGTTATTTTATTGGTTTTAATAATGGCCCAGGATATTAAAGTGTGTAAGCCCTAAAAAAGTTTTAATACACACATTTTTCACCTTATCTAGCTGGCTTTGCTGTTCGAGGCAGAAAAAAACCGCTGTCTCCTGATGTACGTCGTTCTGCCGTGACTAAATTTGTCCTTGTCCTGTGAGAATGCATCACTGCAACTTTTTTCCCCCTCCGCCCTTGTGGGTTTTTTTCAGAGCTGAACTCCTCTTTTCCTCTGAAATCGGGAATCCGAGGCAGCATGATGATTCATGTATTTCCTCTTTAGTCAGACACTGGCAAACCAGCTGATTCTAGCACACGTTGTCAGCGTTACACAATCCTACACCTAGTGGCAGGGGCTCCACACGTCCTCCAAGGCTTTCAAGCTGCTTCAGAGGAGCTGCTCAGATTTGCTTACTCTCAAGTGGAGGTGCTTTAAGTTGCAAAGCTCTTGTGTGCTGTGGTGAGAATCTGAAGAACAAGGGCAGATGTTTACTCAGCAGAACTTCCTGTTCCACCCCATTGTCATTTCCTGCCAAAGTGGCAGACCTCACGCACCTCCACCCTGCCGCCGAAACATCTCCACTTTGGATGAGACCATTAGCAGGATGGCCTGAGGCTTTTTGTCCCACCATCTGCTAGGAGTGAGAGTGTGCGTGTATGAGTGTGTGTGTGTGGAGTGAGAGAGAGTATGTGCGCTAGAGGGGGTGTGTGTGCGTGTGAGGGGGTGTGTGTGCGCGTGGGGGGAAGCATGTGCGCCAAAAAAAACTCTCTGAGAAGGGATTTTGTTCTTAAAAACCGCAGCATCATCACTACAGTTATTTGTACATGACTATGAATAAGCATTCTGTAAAGACACAGTGACCGCTTCCAGTTAACCGTCATGGTCACCGTCCTCCTCCAGTGTCCTTTATAACAATGAGCTCCGTGTCACAGTCGTGTGTGTCATTAATGCCCTCTTTTCTCCTACTTTCCTTTCATTTATTAGGCCGACAGAACAGATGTCTCACTCATATCTTATCAGCTTTTTGTCTCATTAAGAAGAGTTTTATTAGCTGACGTGATTCCCCTTGATTGTGTAAGAGCAGGTTTTTATTTCCTGATGCAGTGACGAGTTTTTCCCATGCAAAAGTTGTTAGAAAATTCTGACATTAGAGAAACCTTCTGTAGAACATCTCAAAGAAATGCTTAGAGATTCCAGTATTCAGCAGTATGTCATGACTACTCAAGCGTAAGAACTACTGATTTGTGTGTGTGTGTGTGTGGCATCCTGCAGCTCGGTGAACGGAGTGGAAAGCGAAGCCCCGTCCACCTCCTCTGGCAACAGCGATGGCAGCACTGCCCCTGTTGTCAACGGCGACGTGGAGTCCACACCCACACACCAGACAGCTTCGTCTACCACGCACCCTGCCGACAGAAGCGTGCCAAGTGCGACTGGTGAGTCATGCATGTTGTGATGCCATCTGGGACAGAGGCCACGGTCTTCCGTGAAGGTCCGTAATTATTCTTTAATCTTAACACGGGGATTTATTTTCACAAAAGCAGCCGATACGCTTCGGCTCGCTACTCAAGCGCGGACAGACGCAGAGACTAAAAGACATTGAAATGAAATGAATTTTCTCTACGAATCTCCATAATACAGCCAATACAACACTTAAGTAGATGATTAACTGGAGTTCTTTTAATGTTGGTGCCTAATCTGTTCGTGTTCAGGAAAGTAAAAAGAAAGAAAGAGAAAAAGAAATGAATAAATAAATAAAACTTGCAAGCAGTATTTTACCTTGCAAAAAAAAAACAAAAAACTGTATGCTTTGTTATACGCAACTCTATACTCAAAATGCGTTGCATTAAAACAGCCACCAGTTGGTCCAGCAGCAGGATCACACGCTCCTGGGTTCGATTCCCGGGCAGGACGCTAACCCAGCCACTGAAGAGTTAACCCTCAGTGCCGGTCCCGAGCCTGGATAAAAATGGGAGGGTTGCATCAGGAAGAGCATCCGGCGTAAAGCCTGTGCCAGATCTAATATGCGGACCACGTGATCTTCTGTGGCGACCCCTGAACAGGAAGCAGCCGAAAGAGGAAAAAAAATAATAATGTTGCATTAAAACGTGCGCCACCTTATAAAGTAGATGAGCAACAGCATCATGGTTTGTTGGCCTGCAGTAACAGTATCGGTATCCCAGATAAGGCCAATACTTTTGTAGGAAAATATAATCACTTTTACTGTGGACGAATCTCCATCTCGCTTCATTAGATCTTCCATTAAGAGCGATTAGATTTTCCACTTTGAACATTTCTTTTCTCTTAATGATTTTCCTCATTGTGAATTGTTGTAGAATCTTGACTAGAATCTTTCTCCTCCCATCTTCCTGCAGTCAATGGGGAGAACTCTGTGGATGCTGCTTCAGAAGAGCTGGTGCTGCCCCCTGCTGGTGGGACCGAGGAAGAAAACGACCCTTCCTCGATTCTCTCTTTAACCTCCAACTCCTCTCCACACCAGCCTGCAGTCGAATCCTCCAGCACACAGCCCAGCACCGATGCTGCCTCCTCTTTGCCCTCTTCATCGTCTGCACCCAGTCAGGCAGTAGCTGCTGATGGTGGTGGCGGTGCGGCTGCTGCTTCGTCCTCCAGCTCCGCAGCAGACGCTGCTTCAGGCACCAGCACAGTCACAGACGCAGCCAAACCTCGACAGCAGCAACCCAACGTCAGCACTTCAGACCCCTTGCCCTCAGGGTAATCCACAGTCATGATCATCACAACACAAACATTAGACAATTGTGCTACGTGTTATGGAATAATAACACTAATAACTCTGGCATTAAAGCACTAAACTAGAAACAGATAAAAATACAGTGAGTCGTTTTTTAATACGTTTATGACAGATTCCTCAGTGTTGGTTCTGTCCACGTTTCGTCCCTGTAGGTGGGAACAGAGGAAGGACCCGCACGGCCGAACCTACTACGTCGATCACAATACGAGAACCACAACGTGGGAACGACCGCAGCCGCTGCCCCCAGGGTGAGTCCCAGACGTTGCCCCAGCTCTCAGGATGATTAAGGGGGTTTTCACATTTGCCTCATTTCAGATATTTTAAGTGGATTCTGAGCTTTTCTGCTACAATCTGGGTCTTAACACTCTGAACGAATCCCCTCCAGAAAAAGTGAACTGCTCGAGATATTGAGGGAATCGGTGGCTCGCTGATGTTTGCAGACAGGATTATATAAGGAACAACTCGTACACTCGTACAACGTCTATCTGAAAAGACGAAAGGATCGAAATTAAAACTAAATACAAGACCGTATTCCACTTTACTACAAACTGTTGTATAAAGGACATGGTTTATGTGGGCATGTGGTAGCCTAGTGGTTAAGGTCTAGGGCTACCAATCGGAAGGTTGTGAGTTCGATGCCACTCTTGGGCCCCTGAGCAAGGCCCTTAACCCTCAATTGCTCAGTTGTATAGATATGAAATAATGTAAGTCGCTCTGGATAAGGGCGTCTGCCAAATGCTGTAAATGTAATTTACATTAACATTATTTCCTGTTCGGTGTCACCCAAATGAGGATGAGGTTCACTTCTGAATCTGGTTCCTCTTAAGGTTTCTTCCTCATATCATATCAGGGAGTTTTTCCTCAGGCTTGTTCACGAAGGATAAATAGTAACTTAATTTCAAATTTTTACATCTTTATTCTGTTTCTATACTTATATAAAGTTTCTTTGAGACAATGTGAATTGTTGGATTATAATTCTAAAATTACAAAAGCCATTCTAATTAGATATCGTGAGTAAAGCCTGTCTCTTTGAGGCGCTGTGATCGACAGCCAGGTCCAGACTACCTCGTTCAGCTGGTCTCGGACCTGTTGTTTTAGTACAGATCCTCAACCGGATCGCCGTGTTCATATACATCTAAACAAACTGAACTAATGGAGAGAACAGACCAGGTTCATCAAACAAGACCGGTGTAAAAAAGGCCCTTAAGCTGCGCTCATGATCAAGTGGGAACTGGTAGTTTCTGATTTCCCAGTAGGATGGATCCGTTTGAGCTTCTCACTTCTAACTCGCTTAACACGGTGATTTACTTTTGATCCAGACTTTTAAGTTTCTATTGAAATTCTTAAATTCTGCCTCAAACTTTCTGCAAAACATTCCGACCGAACTGCTCTTTCTGCCCGTGTTAAACGATTTAAAGCGCTAACTAAACAACTCTTTCAATTCCGGGTAACTGACAGTCAGTATTTTATTTCCGACTTCAGATCACATCACATCAACACCCTTAATGTGAGCAGCAGGTTTCTAAATTTGAAAACCCTCTTGCAAACCTTGCTTATGTTTCTACAGCTGGGAAAGGCGAGTGGATACCCGTGGCCGGATCTACTACGTAGACCACAACACGCGGACCACCACGTGGCAGCGGCCGACCATGGAGTCGGTGCGTAACTTCGAGCAGTGGCAGTCCCAGAGAAGCCAGCTACAGGGAGCTATGCACCAGTTCAACCAGAGATACCTCTACTCGGTACAGTGGCCATGTTCTACAGGCTTGCTCGTTAGAAATGAATAGTATCTTTGTATCTGTTTCTATACTTCTGTACACATTTACATTCATGACATTTATATCATTTATACAGCTAAGCTATTGAGCGTTAAGGGCCTTACTCAGGGGCCCATTAGTGGCAGCTTGGTGGCCCTTGTATAAAGCTGCTTTGAGACAATGGCAGTTGTTATATCGTGCTAAACAAATAAATTGATTTGAAATACACACACACACACACACACACACCACTGCTGCTGTTTTACACTTCCAGCAGCTTGTTTACCCATCAGCATGCTTTGAAAAATTAAGATCAGTCTCTACAACTCCACCTCTTTGCACTTCCACAACAATGAAGTCTTGCCCTTTGAAATGCGCAGTAACTCACTGGGCCTTTAACATACTGATTAATCTCATCTCCTTCTGATGATGGTGATTAGCTTATTTAAGCTAGAGGGCGTATATATTCTAACCATCGACAATGCAGACAAACAACAAGGGCTTTAGTTCTTCTAGCATTCACAGATTCTCTCTCTTCTGCTCTCACCATGCTTTTGTTCCTGCTCCGGAGACAGGCTTCAATGATGTCTGCAGAAAACGACCCCCTGGGTCCACTACCTCCTGGTTGGGGTAAGTCAGTGTACATGTTATATCGTACAGATTTGTTGATGAACAGTTCAGGTACCAGGCTCATCATCAAACGTGTACAGATATCTTCATCTTCTTTATTGCAGCTTTTTTATTTCTTTGGTGTCTTTTTTTTTTTCTTTTTTTAGCTTGATTTATTTCTATAACTATTGAGCTTTGGATCTAAACTTGTTTTATTTCATATTACCAATCATGATTAATAACGCTTTGTGGGATCGTGTTAGTGTTAATTTTGTCACCTATTTTTAATTTAGTCTTAGTCTTAGTCTTGTGCCAAATGTCCTTGTTAGTTTTAGTCATATTTAGTCATTCACACATCTTTTTTTTGTTAGTCAAGTTTTAGTCGACTAAAAGTCTCGTCATTTTAGTCTAGTTTTAGTCAAAAGAAAACTCAAGGTATCTTAGTCAAGTTTTAGTCGACTAAAAGTCTTTTAATTTTAGTCTAGTTTTAGTCAAAAAATTGTAGTCTTTTTTAAAATAACACATTATTACTGAGATTATTACTGATAAACATTTCAGTAAAAAAAGTGTTTCACATCTCAAACATTGCTTAAATGTCATAAATACCTGACAAAATACACTTGTTGAATGATTTTTGTTGAATGTTAAACGTGTCTGGTTTTCAATGTCTGATTTAGGAGACACATTCACAAATGATTAACCTGTTCTGAAGAGAATTTTACTTTAACCAACACAATTCAAAAGCTGGAGCCCAACAGACTCCGACTGACAACTTAAGTTACAAAGGTTTTTAAAACTGTTTTGGTCGCCTTGTGTCTCATGTTTCTGTTCAAATCAGAAATAAAATAAATCTACTCAGAAAAACTGAAAAGAATAGTCCTACTTTACTGTGGGCCTAAAATACAACCTATTTACAAGTCCGCGAATCACAAAAGTATCAGTGAGAAGTTGAGAACACTCGTTTAAACAGTGCATACACTCGAACTTGACCGCACATCACATTTTTTACTTTATTGATACTGCTTTTAATCGTAATGCAAAGACCGGTCATCGGGACATAAGCTGTCATGTACAATAAAAGAGCCTGTGCAGCGACAGGAAATATAATTTAACACAAAAAGCTGCCTAGACGTTGGACTTTTTGGTTTTTTTTGAGCGGCGTGTGGACGAATTCTTTCTACACACACACTAAACAGCGCAAAGCCGCGAACTCGTTGTGAATATTTTAAAGGCGTAACAGCTGATGAAAAAGCAGAGACAATTGTAGACGAAAACGAAGAGAGATTTTATCTTAGTTTTTATTTTATACAAAACATTTTCGTCTCGTCTTTTTTCGTCAACAATAATGCATGTTAATTTAGTCTTAGTCAGCGTTTTTGGACAGTGGTGCGGTCTCGTCATCGTCTCGTCTTAGTCATGAAAAAAAAAAGTTGTTGACGAACATATATCGTCTCGTCTGACGAAATTAACACTAGATCGCGTGCAAAATACAATAAAAAACGCACAATTCAAAATGGCCGACATGGGACAGCAAGGATGGCGTCATTCGACTTCACGAGATCTAAAGTTTCAATCCACAATTTTATGATTTTAGGACACATTATACAAGTTATAAGCAAAAAAGAAAAATATCTTTTTCTTATCACATGACCAGCAGGTGTCTCCAAATCCGATCATGTTCTCTCGGTTTCTCTGGCGTTTATAAGACTCACAATTTGGTGACGTTTTTCCTAAAGGTTGCAGAGATGTAAGGTTTGTTTTGATCTGGTCCGACACGAAATTTTAGGGCACGGCGATGATAATAATATTATATACAGTATAATAATTAGGGGTTTTATAAGTACTTTAAGTCTGAAGTGCTGAAACCTTGTTTTTTAAATGAATAATGAATATTATTATAATTGTTTATATTTTAAAGGGTTGGAATGCAAAGTGATTAAAGCATAATTGTTAAAATAATTATAGTAGTAATAAAAATTCCTACATTATTATTATTATTATTATTATTATTATTATTATTATTATTATTTAACAATTATGCTTTAAGCACTTTGCACTTGAACCCTTAAAAATATAACAGTGATGATAACAATATTCATTCAGCAACGACAGGGTTTCAGCACTGAACCCTATTTAAACGGAACGGGTCTTATTTTTGCCGCATCATTTCATCCCCTCCTCGTTCATCCCTCAGAGAGACGCGTGGATTCAAACGATCGAGTGTATTTCGTCAATCACAACACAAAGACCACGCAGTGGGAAGACCCTCGAACTCAAGGGTAACTTCTCATCTCTGTTTCTTCACCCTTACGCTCCTGCACCATATGCAGGGTTTGGTTTATTTATCTGTCGCATTTGGATATTCTTCATCATCATCCTTATCTTTGTTGGTGTGCAGGCTGCAGAATGAGGATCCTCTGCCCGAAGGCTGGGAGATTCGTTACACGAGAGAAGGTGTGCGTTACTTCGTAGATCACAACACTCGCACCACGACGTTCAGTGACCCAAGAACCGGCAAGTCCTCAGTGTGAGTACACGTCTACGCTCTCCTTTAGTATGTAATGTGCTGTTGATGGGGATCACGATGGATTAGACTGTTTTCGTTTGTAAAACTAAACTCGGATTTGTATCGACTAATTTCTAACTTCTAAAATTTTTATTTTCTAAAGCTAGCAGCATCACATTAAGTGCTTTTAGATGTCGTCGACTGGGTCACGACTTGTAGTAAATAAGTCGTAGTATAGTGATAGAGTTAATAACGACGGTTAGTAAATAAGTCAGTGTTCCGTTTGAGACGATATTATAGTGTAGTTGGGACACAGTTAAATATTAAATAAATAAATTAAATAAACTTTTTTTTCCTCTCCATCTGCATGTCGTACTCTGTACGTATGTGTATGTGACAAATAAAATTTGATTTGATCTTTAAATTATATGTGGTCTGAGACAACGGTGTAAAACCTTCTTTGTTTATTTATTTATTTATTTATTATTATTATTATTA
>NC_083464.1:7077500-7090000 GCF_030014155.1 Tachysurus vachellii | reverse complement strand
CATAATTAGAGAAGCTAGAAGGCTGAGCGAAAACTCTGCTGCTTGAAACGTCTACCGTCGTTCACTCGGCTTTTAGGAATCAAGTTTTAAATGACCAGATTTTTTTTTTTTTATCTGAAGCAGAAACAATGGATTGCAGATTCATCAGATCGTTAGATTAGAGAATCGGATTCGGACGTACGTCAGGATCCTTCGTGTTCATCGACATGCTTGTGGGGACTGACCACAAGTTCACTGTGGCAACAAAATCACTGTGTCCTGAGCTGTGAGGATTTGAAATATGAAATGAAAACTCCACCCTGAATGATTCGCCTATTAATCTGTATCATGCACCTCATTTTATAGCTGCATCCAAGATTTATTTTGTAAAGAAATCCCAGTTCGAGTCTCTTTCATCAGTGTTTGAGCAGCTCTGGTGGGATTTATCCGTCGCTTCATCTGTAGCTAAAGAGAGCAATGGAGCGGCGCTTTAATCCTTTTCTTCAATCCTGTCTTTAATCCGCTCTCTTACTCGTCTGTATACTCCATTTAAACAGCTTCCATGCTAGATGCTAGACACCACAAAGCCATCGTCATCTTATAGATCACCACCCAGCAGATTCCAGCCTTTGTGCCAAGATTTGCACTACTTCTGCATCTCGTGAATATGAGGATGCTGGAAATTGGTGACCTGGAAGATCCTGTTATTTAGTTTTAAGAAGCAATATCGGAGTTATCGCATGCAACAGGTTTTTTTTTCCCCCCTTGTTAAAATGCCCAGCATTGTCCCCTTGTGACTTCGGCGAGGAAGACAAACCTCATATGTCTCACAGGAATAATAATAAACGCACCACAGCCCAAAACAACACATTTCAGGATGGAGTTTTCCTTTCTGCAAATCGACCCTTAACAGACCACCATGCACTTGCTCTCGATGGCCAACAGCCCGTGGGTTTGTCTTTGACATCTAGTTTTTGACACCTCTGTGTGTGTGTGTGTGTGTGTGTGTGTGTGTGTGTGTGTGTGTGTGTGTGTGTTAAGCCTCTATGCCAGGCTTTCACAGCTCTACTCATCTTACCTCTGTTTCCTTTCATTTATTCCTCACCCGTATTTTTTTTTTTTTATTTTTTCATCGACGACGCGAACACGCAGATCGTGAAAAACAGCTACAATAGCGAACACTGAACATTTTCGACTGTGGAGTACGAAGCTTGAAACTAAAAACCATGTAACTAACCGACGTCACTTTTTAACTTGTTCAAGTTTGTTAAATGAGGATGAGATGTTGCCATTTACAAAACAGGAAAAAATCCATTGTACCCTCATTTAAAAAAAAAAAAAAACAACTGAAATGCCAGTATGTGATTATTTGTGCATTAGAAATAAAGACATTTTCTATTTAAGCGAGAGCATAGATTTTAAAAAGTTTCTTTTTAAAGTTTGTGCAGTGTATTGTGTTTTTCACATTTACAGCATTTATCCAGGCAGGCAGGCAGACACATTTATCCAGAGCTACTTATTAAGGGTTAAGGGCCTTGCTCAGGGGCCCAGACAGTGGCGGTGGACCTGGAATTTTAGCTTGCAACCTTCCTTTGCAATCCAACACCTTAGCCACTATGGTACCATATAGTGGATTTGGAAAGTATTCAGACCCCCTTCACGTCTTTAATTTTGTTATGCTGCCGTCCGTGTCTTTTTTTTTTTTTTTTTTTTTTCTCATTAATTTACACCCCATAATGACAAAGTAAAAACTGAATTCTAAAATTTTTTTAAATGTATTAAAAAGAAAAATACCGTAATGTAATGGTAAATTAAATTGGTTTGACATGATTTGGAAAGGCACACACCTCTCTATAGAAAACCTCAGTTGACAATGAATATCGGCGCAAAAACCAAGCCATGAGATCACTGCGGAACTGCCTGCAGAGCTCTGAGACAGTTTTGAGACAGTGCAATTTACATATCTGGGGAAGATTCTCTGGTCTGATGAAACCAAAATTTAACTGTTTGGCCTCAATTCTAAATGTTATGTCTGGAGGAAACCAGGCCCTGCTCATCACCTGCCCAATACCATTCAAACAGTGAAGCATGGTGGTGGCAGCAGCAGGGACTAAGAGACTGGTCAGAGTTGAGGGAAAGCTGAATGGAGCAAAGTACAGAGATATCTTCAATAAAAACCTGTTCTGCTTTGCTCAGGACCTCAAACTGGGCCAAAGGTTTACCTTCCAACATGACAACAATAACACCCAGCCAAGATAACACGAGTGCCTTAGTGACGACTCTGTGGATGTCCTAGTGTGCCCCAGCCAGAGCCCTGACTTGAACCCTAGTGAACATCTCTGGAGAGACCTGAAAATGGCTGCCATCGACGGCCTCCATCCTACCTGACTGAGCTTGAGGGGATTTGCAAAGAAGAATGGCAGAAATTCCCCCAATCCAGGTACGCAAAGCTTGCTGAGTCATACGAGAAAAGACTCCAGGCTGAAGTTGCTGCCAGGGGTGCTTTAATGAAAACTTATGTACATGTAATAGTTCAGCTTTTTCTGCTTTGTCATTATGAGGTAGAGTGTAAATGGGGGGAAAAGGAATTTGAAGAATAGTAGTGTTAGACTGCATTCACTCACTCATTTTCTACCAAACTACCTCGGGTCACGGGGAGCCTGTGCCTATCTCAGGCGTCATTGGGCATCAAGGCAGGATACACCCTGGACGGAGTGCCAACCCATCGCAGGGCACACACACACACACTCATTCTCTCATGCAATCACACACTACGGACAATTTTCCAGAGATGCCAATCAACCTACCATGCATGTCTTTGGACCGGGGGAGGAAACCGGAGTACCCGGAGGAAACCCCCGAGGCACGGGGAGAACATGCAAACTCCACACACACAAGGCGGAGGTGGGCATCGAACCCCCAACCCTGGAGGTGTGAGGCGAACGTGTTAACCACTAAGCCCACGATCAGGCTGCAACATAACAAAATTGACAAAAAGAGAAGAGGGTCTGAATATTTTCTGAATCCACCGTGAGTGTGTGTGTGTGAGTAACCAAAAATTTGTCTCTGGTGCTTTCTGCCACATTGCTTGAGAGCAGGTTGTGTTCAGTCTGTGTTCCAGTTCATCCAAAGTGTTCAGTGTGCGTTGAGTCAGAATCAGGACTCTCAAGTTCATCCACTCTAACTTTGACACAACGTGTTTTCATGGAGCTTTGTGCACTGGGGCATTGGCATGCTGAAATATGTTTGAGCCTCTTTGTCCCAGTAAAGGGAAATTAAAAAACACAAATGTATAGAATGGCTTTATATGCTGTAACATTACATTGTTGCAAATGTTTCCAGAAGATTGCGAGTCCGAAGCCGCCACTACTGGGCCCCTGAGCAAGGCCCTTAACCCCTTATTTGCTCAGTTGTAAATGAGTTAAAGGTGCGTTGCTCTGGATAAGGGCATCCGATAAATGCTGTAAATTAAATGTAAATGTTTCCGGGAAGATCCACATACAGGTGTGATGTTCAGGTGTCCTCAAACCATTTCCATATATTGTATAAGATGGAAAAGGCCCCATGGATATTCTATCTAAAAGTACTCATATTTAATTTAATCGACTTGTGCTGAATATAAATGTGGATATGAGCATTTTAAACCAAAGCATTTTGCTCCATAGAAAGGAAGAAAAGAGAACTAAAATGTTTAAGAAAAAAAAAATCCTTGTTTTTCAAAAGGCAGTAGTTCAGGCAGAGAAACTTGATCACATTACAGACAGATTTATTTAAATTACTGACACTTTATTATTATTATGTCTACAATAAAATGTTACTTGTTCCCTGTTAAGGTCATTGCAAATGAAATAATCTAAGGCGCTAATTGTGGTGTTGATGGATCCTTTCAGCCGTTTAGCTGCTTGAGGAGATCGAGTGCTTCTTTGTGAACCTGTTGGGAACCAAAATAGTAAATAAAGAATATTAGAAGGGGGAAAAATGGGAATGTGTTTGAATATACAATAAAACATGTTAGGTGTACTCTTGTAGGAGAATAATCAACAACAGAAAGCTTCCTGAAGTGAATTATTTCCCTTAACAGCACATCATGAAGAATTTTATTCCCCTTATACCACAGAGATTTGCCACTGATGACAATTTTTATTTATTTATGATTAACGTTTAAGGTTGTGAAGGTAATATGTTATCATTTGCTGTGTTATAGTGGATATAACCATTTAATTTCTTAACAAATAACAATCAAACAACCTTACAGAGAAACCACATAGTGTAAACTCCTCGGTCATGAAAGTGACAGTGACGTGACATACAGCTAAGTACGGTGACCCATACTCAGAATTTGTTCACTGCATTTAACCCATCCAATGTGCACACACACAGCAGTGAACACACACACACCGTGAACACACACCCGGAGCAGTGGGCAGCCATTTATGCTGCGGTGCCCAGGGAGCAGTTGGGGGGTTCGGTGCCTTGCTCAAGGGCACCTCAGTCGTGGCCAGCCCGAGACTCGAACCCACAACCTTAGGGTTAGGAGTCAAACTCTCTAAACATTAGGCCACGACTTCCCCGCACTGGAGGCTCCTTACATAAACATTAAATAACTGTCTCCTAACACTAAACTCTACCACATCAACTGATATCACATATTTGATTACTACATGTGAATGAGCTGTTACTATAGAAACGGCAAAATCAAAATGACCACATTAGTATTAATCAGCACTGTCAGTGCTGCTGTAATAGAAAACAAATCAATACGTTCTGACCAATCAGATTCAAGAATTCAGCAGCACTGTGATATGTCTATTTTACTCGAATGAGTTTTCCAACCTGTTTATCCTCTTCTGTAATGGCAGGATAGTCCCGTGCTTTGTTAAGCCAAAGAAGAGCTTTCCCCTGGTCCTTCAGCATGCTGTATGTCTTCCCAAGCATCAGAAGATTCTTGCTATAGAAGTTTGGGTCCACTAAATATATTTGAGAAAGGGAAAAAAATATATTTATTTTTTTGTCTTTAGCTACTATCATTATTATGCTGTGGGTTAAATATCTAGGATTACTCTTGAAACAACTGAAAGGTGTTGGTACTGTACCTTCTTCAGCTCTCAGAAAAAACGCCAAGGCCTATTAATAAAAAAAACGTATGCTCAGAACAGAGGTACGCTGTCTTGCAGAAGTTATACTTTAAATTTTCTATTGTTCGAACCTGGAACCAAAATGGGCTTCATTGGGATAATGTCATGAATCTATACAAAATTATAACCCATAATGCTGAAGCCTGGGGTAATAATTCTTCACCCCCACTTTTCACTGCTATGGTCCAATTAGTTGAAGTCTCAATTAGTCAGAATGGCAACCATGAGGCCAGGGCAGACTGTGAAGGGGCTGAAGAACTCCACAGAACAGAGAGAAGTTGTTCACAAGGACAACCAACAGCCTGGACACTTTACAAACCTGGGTTTAATGGAGGAGAGGTGAGCCATATGAAATCCAGTTTGGAGTTGCCAAAAAAGGCATTGTGGAAACCCGGTAAACATTGTGTGGTGGAAACTGGCATGATGAGACCAAAACATACGTTTTTACCCTTGCAACAATCTGCAGAAACCCAACATTACTCATCACTCTGACGCATGGTGGTGGTAACCCTTCTGGCACACGCTACAGAACTTTGTTTACTAAAACTGCCAGACACAGGAACAGTTTCTTTCCCCAGGCAACCACACTGATCAACAACTCACCATAATTATATTCACTGCTTTATATCTATAAGTATATATTTATATTTATATCTATAAGTACTGATATAAGTATCAGGACTGTCAGTCATCAAATCATCTGTATATTACACACTACTACTGCTGTATACTGCACGAAAAGCATAATATTGCACAATATTGTTATTTGCACTCCCACACTTTATGTATATAACTGATCGTTCATATTCTATACTCATATTTTATTCATTCTATATTCATATTTTATACTCATTCTGTCTATATTGTATTTCATCGTCTGCATTGTGTACATTGTGCACTGTATATAGTGTTATTTCTGTCTGTACTTTTGAGAGTCACAAACTGCTGGAACCAAATTCCTTGTGTGTGTCAACACACTTGGCCAATAAACCTGATTCTGATTCTGATTATAGATATTAGTTTCATCAGCAGAAACTTGGAAATTGACAACATACAAAGCAATCCATGCACAAACCCTGGTCTGGTCTGTAAGAGACTTGAGAAAGGGGCAGAAGTTCACCTTCCAACAGGACAGAGACCCGAAGCTACACTGGAGTGGTTTAAAACCTAGAACTTAGCATAGTTGTGTGTTAGCACAGTTTAATCAAAGCCCAGACTACAATCCATTTAAGAAGTCTATTTTAATTCCAGGTTGTTAAAAGCACAGATTAAAAAAGACAGGAAGTAGGTCTGCTTAGAATTTTACCTCTTCATAAGTCGCAGTTGGTGGCGATGCGAATAGAACCGCGGCGACTTTGCGCTGGTACCATGGCAATTCAGCAAAGGCAAAACACCTGAGGAAGAAACAAACAAATCCAACCTGATATCAGCCATGTTCTCTTCCACCGTATCCATCAAGCGATGATTCTTCATCTAGCAGCAGCCATGAACTTACCAATATCCCAGAATATGGAAAGAAGTGGCATCTTTTGGATTTAGCTCAACTGCCCTCTGTGTATAGAAAACACACATTCCTAATTTTTACATGCTTTGAATTATGCATACAGAAAAACCCAGAAATATTGGCACCCTACATGAAAATCAATAGCGCTATAGTGATATGGCAGAAGAGTAGTTTTACTTCTTTTCTAAGTTTCAGAGCATGGACACCTTACCTCTAAATGCTTCCTAATGATGAGGGAATTTCCGATTTTAACTTTGACCCCTTCGTATTCTCCTAAATCACTTAAGCAGACAGCATACCACTTAAAAAAAAGAAGAAAAAGGAGTTTTTTTGTTTGTTTTTTTTTTTCCCCATGAAAAGCAAGAATAATTAAAAAAGCTAACACTGAAGCAGGCATAGTACTTTGTGTGCAGCAAAGCAGGCTTCATTTTTCTCCAGTGCTTTTTTGGCATAGTCGAATGCCTCGTAGGTGAGTTTTTTCTTCTGGTCAGCCGTGATGTGCGGCAACAACGAGAGGTCACGTGACGCTCGAGCGAGCCTCCACAGAAATTCTGCATCGTCGCTAACGACAGACAGGAGCAAACAAAACATATCAGTATATTAGGACTTTGAAAGGGTTTTCCCATAGCACACACTGAACACGTTTACATTTGGCATAAATTAACACAGGTTCACTAGGTTACAGACTCTGGATACCATCAACCTAAAACTCTGTTCAGGGCTTTTTTAATATACGCATAAAGCAAACAGTGAAATTATGGGCTAGTTTAAGTGTTTCAGGAAGAGGAAGGTCTTCACTCGTCTTTTGAAGATGGTGTTCAGACATCTAGGGGAAGTTCATTCCACCACCCCGGTGCCAGAACAGAGTCCATGTGTGCCTACCTCTTACCCCGAAATGGTGGCACCGGTTGATCAGTCGATTTCAAGCATTCGAGTCACATGATTTCTGGGTTAAAGGTAATAATGGGGAATGACCATCACCCAGTTAGACTGCATTGAATTGAGTGTCATGAATGCTTGAAAAAAAAAGATTCCCATTTCCAATAAATCACATTTTATTTGTCACATACACAACCATACACAGTAAATAAAGATGCAGAGAAATGTCTTTTTCAACTCTCTGCAAAATGAAAATAGACTTTTCCCAAACAGAGATTAGTGGCAGAAGCTACTGTATAAGACTGTATTTTGAATATAGAACAGGTTTGTGTAATATACAGTGCTGATTTTTTTAGATTTTTGTATATTTGCCTCAATTATATGAATCAGATCACCATCAAATTTGAATACCAGACAAAGATAACAAAGAAATACAAAATATTTTTTACACCCTGTGTGAAAAATAACTGCCCCTAAACCTAATAACCCGTTGTACACCTTTGGTGGGAACAACTCAAAGCGTTTGTGATAACTGGCCATGTAAATGTAAATGTAAATGTAAATGCAATGAGTCTTAAATATCACTGTGGAGGAGTTTTGGCCCACACTATATTGCAGAATTGTAATTCAGACACATTGGATGGTTATTCGAGCATGTACGGACTGTTTAATGTCATGCCACAGCATCTCAGTCGGGATTTATGCCCGGACTTTGACGAGGCCACTAAAAAAACCTTAATTAATTTATTCATTTCACTTCACTCAGAGGTGAACTTGCTGGTGTGTTTTGGATCCTTTTCCTGCTTCAGAACCTAAGTGCTCTTGGTTACTTTTTCACATAGGAGGTTGATTTGCAGAAAAGCATTGATGTTGAAGTGGAGACTTTTTTTTTCCGCTGCCATTTACTTTTTTCGCTACCTTTCATCTCTTCTCAGCGAATTTGGTTCACTGCCACCTGAACATTCAACGTACTTCACTGTGCGAAAAAAAAAAATAAAAGAAAAAACTCTGGCCTTTAAATTGACTAATTAGCCTCTCTTCCATCACATGGAGGTGGTGCCTTTAGAGGGATTTTGTGAGATCTCACGACCCCATTTTGTGCCCTGGGGTTAAGAATCCAGTCCAGTCCTTTTCTTTTTCCTATCTTTTTACCCCATTCCAATTTTTTCTTTTTCTCCCATTTCATTTTACTTTCTCGTTTTCATTTTCCTTTTCCATTTCTTTTTATTTGCCCTTTTCTTTCTTTTCTTTTCTTTCCTCTTTTCATTTTATTTTTTTCTTATTTTTTGAAGGTCTTAATAAATTCATATTTTTACAATGCTTAACTTTTTTGGAGGGATTTTACTAATCCAATTTTACATTTTTCTTTTTTAATTTTTTATTAATTTCACTAATCGGTCAGCATTACATGAATCAAAATGTTTTGAGCTTTGACAAGAGTATATCCATATCCTTAAACTTTCCCAGGTCTGGAACTGATTAGAGATTAAATCTAGATCTCTAGTCTGTCTATTGGGTTATATTAGTAACCTGAGCAAGTTCCAGAAACCACTAAAATACCTCCTCTTATTTATGCTGCATTTATTTGCTGCCAGCTCTGAGGGTACTAAAGGACGTCGCCTGAAAGAAAACACTCCTCTGACTGTCTGGCATCACATACATACACTGTCTGAAGAAAAAAAATGCCAAGATGTTAAAATGGCCAGATTTTGTATTAAAAAAAAAATTAAACCAAGATGAATCTAGAAGTAAATTAACTTTTTCCAACTTCAGTGTGAAATTAGAAACATTTTAGGGGAAAAACAAAAACGTTACTATAAACTACCTGCGTAAACAAACAAAAAAAAGTTTTATAATTGGGGGTGTGGCTGTGTTCAAAATAATCCAATCACATCCAATCATAACAGATCATCAGATAAATATATTTTGTCTATTTATCTTCTACTGGTCAGTTCACTTTCTTTTATTTTCCATTCCCTCTATTTTGCACAACGAATTACACTGTACCTTATTTTATTTGACCTCTTTTATCTTTTTTTTTTTGACTTTATTTAACCCGGCCCTTATTGACACGACTCTATTTGATTCTTTTATAACACAGAAAGCCATAAAAAAAACATTTCACTGCATGTCGTACACTACATGTGTATGTGACCAATAAACTTTTAATTTCCTGTTCAATAGTAATCCTTCAGCATAATAATCCTCCTAATCGTACATCATTCATCAATAGAACGATTCCGATTAAACCCAAATAAAGATCAGCTGTTTGTTTCCGAGTTTCTTCACATCCTTCAGGATTCGTCTGACTGTAAAAGCTAGGATCTTGAAACAGCTTAAAAAACTTCTAAAACATTAGATGTACCATGAAACAGTGTAAAAGCCAACATCAACAAATAGAGAAAATGAAGCAAGAGAGTGACAACAAGTTTAAATCGAGTTTTTCCTTGCCACAGTCACCTAAGTCTTGCTCACTGGGTATAAATATAAATGTCTATTATAAAAAAAATTGTCGTTTTTATTCAGAATTTTTATAACTTTGCAAATCTGCTTTAAGACAATGATCACTGTAGAAATCGCTACACAATTAAAATGAAATTGAACTGAACTTTTATTCCCATTTGCATTAAAGCTACTCTTTATCTCCAAGGTACTAGAAAAGGTCATAGCACAGCAGTGATGCTCAGACCTCCATATGAATAACATGAAATGCCCCAGTCAGGATTTAGGCCTCATCACGGCACAGAGACAGCACTGGTTAAAGTGGTAAATGACCTGCTACTCTCCTCTGACCTGGGAGCTTGGGACCCCCATGTACAAATATAAATTTCTATTTCACACTTTTTTGTTTTTTTTTTTATAAAAAAAAACAATTTTTTATAATTCTGCAAATCTGCTAGGAGAAAATGTCCATTGTTAAAATCGCTACACAAAAGACATTCAACTAAAATTGTTGTTGAACTGAAATTTCATTCCTATTTTAGAAAAATACTAAGATATCACCTACCTGTCCTTATACTGTAACAGGAGCTGGTAAAGTTTCTCTGTTTCTCCACAGCTGTATAAATAATCAGCTTGTTCTACAACTTCCACAGCTGGACAGAAGGGGAAAAAAGGAGACGCTGGAGTCAATTTCATTTGTCTCTAATTATGAATATTTCCTTTTTCTTGTCATATCCTGCTCATGAATATAAGCTTAGATATGTGTGTGTCATTTTTAAAGCTGTACCTTTGTCGCGTGCAAACACCGCAGTTGAACAAGATGCTTTCCGTAGTGTTTCGTATCCCAGATAAGATAGAGGAGGTACAGTGATGAAGAGCGCAGTATACCGGGCCTAAGGTTGGATTATAAAACAACATCTTATGCAAACAGTGTGTGTGTGCATCTGCGTGCATGTGTGTGCATGTGTGTGTGTGCATGTGTGTGTGTGCGCATGTGTGTGTGCATGTGTGTGTGTGTGTGTGTGTGTGTGTGTGTGTGTGTGTGCGTGTGTATGTGCATGTGTGTGTGTGTGTGTGTGTGTGTGTGTGCATGTGCATGGGGGGTGGGGGGGCAATTATAATGATAATTAAAAATATATATATAATTTTAAATTATTCAACATTAATATTACTTGTTCAAGTGTCCATAATTATTTTTGAATATTAAATGGATTAATAAAAATATTTATTCAATTGGATATTTGTGTGTGCATCTGATATTCTCATTACAACGAAATCCCCAGAGCGAGTTGTTAAATGCTGGTAGGGTTTCTATTTATACAGCTGTTATATGTGTAAGTTGTTAGCAGCTGATGAACTGATTAGGTTTTAAAATCAATCCAAACACCTTGAGACCACAACGAGGTCTGAAAGTTTTTTACCCATAGCTTTTTTCATAGAACTATGAGTTCCAATCCCAGAGCCACCAAACTTCCACTCCTGGGCCCCTGAGCAAGGCCCTCAACCCGCAATTCCTCAGGTGTATAAATGTCGCTCTGGATTAATGGTTTCTGCCAAATGCTGTAAATGTAAATGTTCTAACAATTTTATCAGTCTATATTTTTAGTTTTACATTTTATTATTTGTTTTAATACAAATTCAGGGGCTTAGTTTAGGAGGAAAAGCAAAGAGTAATGCTTTCAGCTTCATGTTATATTCAAAATGCCTAATATTAACATGATAAATATAAATTATTATCAAAATTTTCAGACCTGATGTTCCTTTATTTATGCAATAATGTTGGGTTCAAATTGTATAAATTGCAAAAAAAAAAGTAAGTACGTTGTAAACATAAGTTGTAATGTGTGCTTTAGATTTTTTTATCCTAAAAATCGGTGATGAATTAACTGTATCAGTGACCAGGTTAAGACATGTAGAACACGAGTGTGTTAAAGGATTTCTGTTTATGAATAGATCCGGAAATGATTTCTTAAACAAATTCCAGAAACTGTTCATTCATTAAAAACATTCTGTGACCGATTAGGATGCCTTGAACTTTTATTCAAAAACCTGGATTATTACTTACTGAAGTGATCACACATTAAACATTAAACATATAAAATATACATTATTCATCTGATAAAGTGAAAAGGAATAAAAAAAAAAAGCTAAAATCTAAATTTTTGGTTCAAAAATTCCAAACAAACAAAAAGCAAGAGAAAATAAAGGGGTAAAAAATTAAATAGTAGAATAAAACAAAACAAAACAAACAAACAAACAAAACAAAAAACATGTTAAACACCAAACAAAATAAAATAGGTAAAGAAGAAATGTTAAACACCTAACAAACAAAAAACAAGAAAAAATATAATAAGAACCGGCAGGATTTGAAAAAAAAAAGAAAAAGATGAAGATCCCAGAAAGCATGAAGAAGAATGGAAAAAATTTTTTTTCCGCAAAAACCTGAATTATCGGATTGAATTTCAGCAGTTAAAGTGAGTAATGCAGCAGGAAACCCTGACATGTTTTAGACAGAATCTGGATTGTTTTTGATAAATAGATCCTAAAATATGATCTGAATT
>NC_083464.1:6987500-7075000 GCF_030014155.1 Tachysurus vachellii | reverse complement strand
GTTTTGTCTTTGTGTAATAATCTGTTATAATATATAATTATATAATAATTAGTTTTATTATTCTTAATTCTTAATAATTTATTTTATTATTAATAATTCTTTATTCGTTTATTTATTTATAAATAAAATTGAATGTGTTCATATGTTGCAATGCTGAGAAACAAATGGATAAACTCGTTTAAAAGAGAAAGCTGACACAGGGTTGCCAGGTCTCAGTCCAAATCTAATTTAAAAAAACACATTCACAAAAGAGGGGATTTACCGACTGAGACCTCACCTGAGGATTCACGTGAAAATATATTTATGATCCAAACCTACATTTTATTGATTAAAGTTGTTTAATATTTATCAGCAATACGAACTTACAAACGGACATTAAAACAGTTAAATTATTATTATTACATCCTCCTTATATCCAACATCAGTGTCTGATCTCAACCATGCTGATATATATGCATATATATGTAGATAGATATTTTTTTTGATATATACATTTTGATTTTCAACTTCAATTTAATGATGAAAACATTATTCAAAATAAAGTCAATATAAAATCCTCAAATATGTTTATAAATAATTTTTTATATTCACCAACACCTGAAGGCTGTAATAAAGTCTGTGTAACTGTTTAGTAATGTTTAGGAACGTGGTATCCTAGTGCTTAAGGAGTTGGATTACAGCTCGGAAGGTCATGAATTTGAATCCCAGGTCCATCAAGCTGCCACTGCTGGGCCCTTGAGCAAGGCCCTTAACCCTCAGCTGTATAAATTTAATTAAAATGTAAATCACTCTGGATAGGGGTGTCTGCTAAATGCCAGAAATGTAAGGATAAGCTGACTTTATCCAGTGTTTATAAATGAATCCATAAAATATTTGGCCCTCCAAAAGAACAATACTATAAAATAATAATTAATGTCATTTTATGTATTTTATTTTTTACACAAATGGCTTATTTTGAGAGAATCAAAGCCCAAACATATGTTTCAGCATAAAATATTGTAGTTACATCAAACTGTCAGACAGTGGAGCATGACTAAATATTGCTATGCTTACGCTAATATTGTGCAAGCTAAGATGAAGGGTAGAATCACATGTAACTCGGATAGTAGTAGCATAGTAGCATTAAAATAACAGTAGTAACCTATTAATTATTAAAAATCCCTTTTCATTCCTAAATCCCTCCCTGAACACAAGTTCTGTAGCGTATTCTGCTGCTCTTCCCATATGTAGCACGCCGTCTTTTGCTTTCAGGGTGGAGCCGTGTTTATTTCCACATTCTCCTCGCCTGTATTTGTCTGTGCCACTCATTGTCCTTGTGAGTGATTAGGATGCATCCTGAATGCCTGTGTCTGTGTGCTCATTAGTAACTCTAAAACATGGCATTAATGTGGAGAATTTGCAAATCGACCTGCTAACAGTTCTAAAACTGAGCATTTTACTTCACCTTTTATCTTTCTTTTGTTTAATTTACTTTTTATTTACTTTTATTTACTGATATACAAGGCAAAGTGTGCCGGACATTTCAGGACACATTTTAGATGTGACAATGCAGAGGCTCTGGATCTTGCCAGGAACTTTTGATAGGTAAAGGAAGCAGACCAAGAAAAAAAAAACATTTCCTTCACTTTTTATTGTTATATCCGTACAGGGCAGAGAGATTCCTGCTGCGGCGTCAGTGATCTAAACAACTTCTTTAAAGATCAAGAGGGTGGTGTTGAGTTTTAATCAGGTAATGTCACTTACTAATTTTGCTATCTGTGTTGTGTTCACACTTTGATAGTGATTTTAAGGAAAAGGAACCAGTCCATATTTTGTAATGATAATAAGCTACATGGGTGTGTGAACTGGGACCAGTGACTGACGGGTTTCCTGACAGTTTTCATTCCCATACTGCCTCCAGATGTAAGGATTCATGCATTATCTTCTAGTAGATCATAGATATAATGTATTATGTATTATTTAGTTCTGTACAGAGGAAAGACAGGACAGAAAGAAAGGAAGGTTGGAATTATGGAAGATCAAAAAAGGAGGAAGAAGAAAGTAGAACAGATAGACAGACATAAAGAAAGAAAGAAAGAAAGAAAGAAAGAAAGAAAGACAAAATAAAGACAGACAGACAGACAGACAGACAGACAGACAGACAGACAGAAAGAAAGAAAGAAAGAAAGAAAGAAAGACAGACAGACAGACAGACAGACAGAAAGAAAGAAAGAAAGAAAGAAAGAAAGACAGACAGAAAGAAAGAAAGAAAGAAAGAAAGAAAGAAAGAAAGAAAGAAAGAAAGAAAGAAAGAAAGAAAGAAAGAAATAAAGATATACAGAAAGAGAAAGAAAAAAGAAAGAAGAAAGAAGAAAGAAAGAAAGAAAGAAAGACAGAAAGACAGAAAGAAAGAAAAAAAGAAAGAAAGACAGACAGACAGACAGACAGAAAGAAAGAAAGAAAGAAAGAAAGAAAGAAAGAAAGAAAGAAAGAAAGACAAAATAAAGACAGACAGACAGACAGACAGACAGACAGAAAGAAAGAAAGAAAGAAAGAAAGAAAGAAAGAAAGAAAGAAAGAAAGAAAGACAGACAGAAAGAAAGAAAGGAAGAAAGACAAAATAAAGACAGACAGACAGACAGAAAGAAAGAAAGAAAGAAAGAAAGAAAGAAAGAAAGAAAGAAAGAAAGACAGACAGAAAGAAAGAAAGAAAGAAAGAAAGAAAGAAAGAAAGAAAGAAAGAAAGAAAGACAGACAGAAAGAAAGAAAGAAAGAAAGAAAGAAAGAAAGAAAGAAAGAAAGAAAGAAAGAAAGAAAGATATACAGAAAGAGAAAGAAAAAAGAAAGAAGAAAGAAGAAAGAAAGAAAGACAGAAAGACAGAAAGAAAGAAAAAAAGAAAGAAAGACAGACAGACAGACAGACAGAAAGAAAGAAAGAAAGAAAGAAAGAAAGAAAGAAAGAAAGAAAGAAAGAGTAAACAAACACCTATAGGTATCCTATGTTTGTATCTTCTCTTAGGATTCATTTTAATAAGGAATCAGAGTCGGTTCACTGATTTAGTGAGTCGACTCAATCGCAAACGACACCTCACTGTTGAATCATGTGTGAGTGGGCGTGGTTTAGACGGTGACAGGAAGCTTCAGTGTTGGACTCTGCAGCTTGTGGACTTTGTGTTTGTTTACTTTTACAGTCCAGATGAACCGTATTTTGTCCAGGCGGTTTGTCAGGTTTTGTAGGTGAGTACCTGATACACCGATAAACAACAGGCTTTCTGAATTTATATCTTAGTTTACTGGAGTTTTTAAAACGCGAGCTAGCTAACAGTAATAAGAGTAGTATTTTAGCTAGTTAGCATGGTGGCTAACAGCTGTGACCTTTCCTCTACATTAGCTTACCTTTAGAGTTCAGGGAGATTATTGTGTCCCTGTAACACTTTGCATGAAAATATCCATCATCATCAACAATTTTAATATGATATAAGAATCATAATATAGTATAAGTGTCACTTTTAACACTTGACATGAAGAAAACATGCAGAATTGATGGACACCTGCTTACTGTTATTTATAACAACCTTCAGGCTTTCTGGGATTAAGCTTCAGGCTTTCCAGTATTTATTGTTATTCCACTATATAATTTCACGATGTACATTTTTTACTTAGAAATGTATGCCTAATGATCAAACTGAGGTGAGGTGAGCAAGGAAAAACTCCCTGAGAAGACATGAGGAAAAGCCTTGAGGAAATGAGGAGCCAGACTCATAAGGAAAGCCATCCTCATCTGAGCGACACGGATAGTGTGTACACGTGTATATATACATATATATAAATATATGTGTATATGTATATATATACGTATATACATACATACATACATATATAGTACTGTGCAAAAGTTTTAGGCAGGTGTGAAAAAATGCTGTAAACAAAGAAAATGGACGTTTCAAAATCGGACGTGTTAAACATTTTCATTCATTCATTCATTCATTTTCTACCGCTTATCCGAACTACCTCGGGTCACGGGGAGCCTGTGCCTATCTCAGGCGTCAAGGCAGGATACACCCTGGATGGAGTGCCAACCCATCGCAGGGCACACACACACACACACACACTCGTTCACTCACGCAATCACACACTAGGGACAATTTTCCAGAGATGCCAATCAACCTACCATGCATGTCTTTGGACCGGGGGAGGAAACTGGAGTACCCGGAGGAAACCCCCGAGGCACGGGGAGAACATGCAAACTCCACACACACAAGGTGGAGGCGGGAATTGACCCCCGAACCTGGAGGTGTGAAGCGAACGTGCTAACCACTAAGCCACCGTGCCCCCTAAACATTTTCATAAATGAACAAAATGCAGTGAATGAACAAAAGAGAAATCTAAATCAAACCAATATTTGGTGTGACCGCCCTTTGCCTTCAAAACAACAGCAATTCTTCTAGGTACACTCGCACACGGTTTTTGAAGGAACTCGGCTGGTAGGTTGTTCCAAACATCTTGGAGAACTAATCACAGATCTTCTGTGGATGTAGGCTTTCTCACATCCTTCAGTCTCTTCATGTAATCCCAGACACACTCGATGATGTTGAGATCAGGGCTCTGTGGGGGCCGTGCCATCACTTCATGCTGATTCGATGGCAAAAGGTAGTAACACCAAATATTGATTTGATTTAGATTTTTCTTTAGTTTGCTCAATTTTGTAAATTGACAGAAATAAACACTCATCATTTATATTTCTGACACCTATCTGAAACTTTTGCACAGTACTGTAAAATAAATATAAAATATATATAAAAATCATTTCCCGGGGGGCACAGTGGCTTAGTGGTTAGCACGTTCACCTCACACCTCCAGGGTCGGGGTTCGATTCCCGCCTCCACCTTGTGTGTGTGGAGTTTGCATGTTCTCCCCGTGCCTCGGGGGTTTCCTCCGGGTACTCTGGTTTCCTCAAGACATGCATGGTAGGTTGATTGGCATCTCTGGAAAATTGTCCGTAGTGTGTGATTGCGTGAGTGAATGAGAGTGTGTGTGTGTGCCCTGCGATGGGTTGGCACTCCGTCCAGGGTGTATCCTGCCTTTATGCCCGATGACGCCTGAGATAGGCACAGGCTCCCCGTGACCCGAGGTAGTTCGGATAAGCGGTAGAAGATGAATGAATGAATGAATGAATCATTTCCCGTCTATAACCGATTACTGTAACGTCGAAACGTATGAGCACGAGCACCAGATACGTTTCTGAATTCATTACAGATTTAACTTTTAAGTCTGTTGTGCCAAACTGAAGTTATTACTGTTCGGTGATACAGACTCGAATGCAAACCTTTCGTAGACATTGTATTACTAAGGCTGTTCGAGGAAGAACATCCACGGCCATGTTAATGGATTCTGTGTGGTTTCTGTTATTAGATGTTGGAGTGTGGCTGTGGGGATTTGTGAACATTCAGCTATAAGAGCGTTAGTGAGATCAGACGCTGATGTTGGGATGGTGAGGAGGTCTGAGGTTCAGTCTGTTCCAGTTCATCCGAAAGGTGTTCAGTGGGGTTGAGTCAGAGTCTGAGTCAGGGCTCTGTGCAGGACGCTCGAGATCTTCCACTCCATCCTTCATAAACCATGTCTTCATGGAGCTCACTTTGTACACAGGGGCATCGTCATGTTCCTCTTCAGGTTTCTCACCTCAAATAAACAACAACGAATGTATATTTTCCAGCGACGTTTACTGTCAGATATTTATTTTAATCCGGCGTGGACATCTTGGACTTGAAGTTTGATATGAAATGTAGCTATTCGACACGGCTTAGCTAGCTAGTGCTCATAGTGTTGCTGGTGGTGTCTTGCTTAACCTTTTAAGCTTTGGAAACTGATCAGTCTCAGAGTTTAATTCAATTGTTTTCCTTTGTATAGAAATGTATTAATTAATTTATTGTTATTTGTTTGTTTTTTTAGGATTCCTGGGATTCAGCTTCACACTACTGGTGTATTGATGGCAGCTTCAGTGGAGGACTTTAACCAGGCCAAGGCTCATCTAGGAACACTAAAGAATGACCCTGGCAATGAGGTCAAGCTAAAGATCTATGCCCTCTTTAAACAGGTGAATATAAACCAACTGTTTTCGTATTTTTCCAGGAATTCTATCTGTTTAGCTAATGATAAGCCAGAATGTTTTTATAGCTATGCACTAGTTTATTCACTGTACTCTATCAACTGTTACGCAATTATTTACAGTTCCAAGAGTGCTCATATTTAGTCTAGCCGAGCTGTGACGTTATGTCTTCTGTACCGCTCGGCTTGTGTGTGTGTGTGTGTGTGTGTGTGTGTGTGTGTGTGTTCACCCACTAAAATTCAGGCCCACTGAAACAGTTCCTACACTAGACATAGTGACTTCATCAGCACACGTGGCAAACAGTGCAGTTTTCATGAACAGAGCTTCCGATTTTAAATCTGACCACTGGTTCAGTTATTAAGATGAAATTGAAGAAGGGAAGCTCCTTTAATAATTGTCAATAAAAAAGTTACCATATTTATCTGTCAGTTTCTTCTCATACTCTGTGTGTGTGTTTCTGTGTGTTTGTTTCTTTGTTTTTGTTTCTCTGTGTGTGTGTGTGAATGTTCAGGCCTCACAGGGACCCTGTAACACTCCAAAACCAGGAATGCTGGACTTTGTGAACAAGGCAAAGTGGGACGCCTGGAAGTCTCTGGGTTCTTTGCCTCAGGTGAGCTGCTGAAACATATTGGCTTAATCGTATTCAAGGTTTTCTCCACAGGAAACGGTTTGCTTAGACCTCATCACGATATACAGGGTCTACATTCACACAGTGCTGTTACATCTGTTAGACCTCGACCAGGAGGTAAAGAATCATGAAGCTTAGTCTCGATCTCTTGGAGCTATAAAAATCTAAAAGAGCAAATGTTAGATATTGTTTACTAGATTTCTTTAATAGAAACCATAACCAAAATCATAACGAGCAAACCGTTTCTCTCGTTCTTGTACTGTTTCCTCTCAGGATGATGCCAGGCAGCAGTACGTCAACCTCGTCTCGTCTCTGGTGGCTGCTGAAGGACCTCCGGTAGCAGCAGCTTCACCCACAGGAAGTGAAAAAGCTTTCCAGACGCTGCTGGTCACCACAGAGGACGGCATCACGACCATAAGACTCAACAGACCACAGAAGAAGAACGCCATCACTGTGGAGGTGCGTTGAAGTGTCATCAGAGAGGCAAAAACCCGTCCTCTTGGGACACGTCACACGTCTTAGTGCCGTGTCTGTTCCGACAAGGTTACTCTAGTTCAGATAGTTAAGAACGGTAGTTAATTATTTGTGTTGTGAAAAGAATAGTATGTGATTCGCTTGTAAACTCGTACAAACACACTACACTGTAAACGTTTCAGTAATGTATTTTTTTTTTACTCAGATAAGAGATTATACACTACATAAACAAATAGAGCTCTGTTTTACACACTTTATATTTTTGTTATTGTTTCATTTGAAATCAATCAGTTTGATTCTTCTGCCATCTACTGGTCATTATTAGTCATTACAAAACAAAGGTACTGTATTTACAACAGATGTGCATAAAAGAAAATACACAGTGGAGTCCGAGAGCACTAGTGATCTATATCTCTATATCTAATTCAATAAAACGATTATCATTATTTTTCTGACATTAACTTGAGTGCAAAGTAGAGTCTTTTGTGCAAAGCAGTTGACCTGGACAGTGTTACAGTCGCTTACAATTAAATAACAAATGTTTATGTGACAAAATAAAGGCTTCCATTCTAGTCTATATTCAGGGTTTCCACGGGGTCATAAAAAGTAATAAATTTAACAATAAGAATTTAAGGCTATAAAAAGACATAAAAACGTCCGGATTTTCCATACAAGGTCATAAAAAACATTTAGCCACGTCTTAAATTGATATGCTCGTCCATTAATTTGTTCTTCAATCAAAATGCGCTCGCGGCGGCAATGGCATTCATTTGTTTCGCCTGTTGTAGTTCTGTATGAGGAATCTTGGTGGTATCACACTGGTATCACAGCGTTCCAGAACTACAAGGTCCATGCGGCAGCATACAGACTTGTCGGAAGGACTTTCACAGAAACCCGCGCGAACTCCGAACATACTGTATCATACTGAGTCACTGCTTAGTTTAATTAAAATCATCCTGGCTATCACAATGGGAAAATGTACCTTTAACGATCTGTGGCTCGAAGACGGTGCGTTTAGTAGCTGGCTCAAGCCCGTCGCTAACAATCGGTATCAAGCCTATTGCACTCTGTGTAAGAAGACGTTGGAGCTGTCTAGTTTAGGCATAAAAGCCTTGAAGTCACATGCAAAGTCAGAAAAGCATATCGTTGCTGTAAAATCCCTGCAGCGGGTGCAGGCGATCCGTCAGTTTTGTTCGGCTCCGTCACTAACGTTACCCGGTCCAAGTACAGCGCGGGATTCCGTTTCTGTCGCATCCAGTGCCACACACAGTGGTTTCGGATCAACCTCCACACTGAGAGCGGAGGTCCTGTGGGTGTTGAATACTATAATAATAGAATTACTCTTTAAATAATAAAAATCAAATTGATTTTGATTTCAAATCAATGAAAATCAATAATAAAGACTTTTGAAAGGAATTTTAATGACTGAAGTTATTTATCGTAATTCGTGTAGGTCATAAATTCAAATCATAATGGTCATAAAAAGGTCTTAAAAAGGTCTTAAATTTGACTGATTAAACCCTGCAGAAACCCTGATATTCCAAATAGCAAAGAATGTCAAATATTAAATATTCAAGATATCAAACAAGATATCAATCAGGGATGTAGACCATGAACCGGTCCGGTACTATAATGGCTTTGACCAAAAGAAAACTAAATATACAATAATGTTTGTACATTTCAGTTTAAAAAGCTTTTTTTTCGAATCTGTACAGAACACCACAAATAGTGTAACATACTGTAAAATTAATGGAATTATTTGGCAAATACATTATGGTAGAAAACAGAAAAAAGGGTTAGTTAATGTTAGTCATTATCCCTTCTTTATTCTTTTGCTTATAGAAATGAAAATGATAGATGTCACGTTATTTGTTTTGGTCTAGATGTATAACGAGCTGATTGAAGCTCTGGATCTTGCTGGAAAAAATGACTCGGTCCTTACAGTCCTTACAGGTACGGTACACATCAGTCAAGGGAACCGTGTTGATTTGTCAGCATGGAGAGCTTGGGACATTTTCCTCTCACTCGTTATATCTCGACAGGAAGCGGTGACTACTACTGCAGTGGCAATGATCTGAACAACTTCACTAAAATCCCAGAGGGTGGTGTCGAGAAGATGGCTAAGGATGCCGGAGAGCTCCTCAGGTAAACCTAGAATCTGTCTGTGTGTATTAAATTATCACTCTGTAGTGTGTTAGTAATATTTGTTGTTTTTTTCTTAACAACAGGCAATTTGTGAAAGCCTACATTGATTTCCCAAAGCCGTTAATTGCTCTCATAAACGGACCGGCTGTGGGAGTTTCTGTCACCGTACTCGGCCTTTTTGACGTCGTCTACGCTACAGAAAGTGTGAGCAGGAGTTTAGACGTTAATTAATTGACAACACCATAACGATTACACAAATCATTAACTATTACTTAACGCATTTGGTGATTTTAAATGTTATTTTTATTTAGTTTTGATAAGTAACAGCTGAGTAGCATGAATGCGATCGTGTTAACGGATCCAGACTAGTGAGACGCTGTTAATTACACAATTTAAACGAAACGCTGTTCTGGTTTGACCGATTTTTTTTTTTCTCTGTCTCACCCTTAGGCGACATTTCACACCCCTTTCAGCAACCTGGGGCAGAGTCCTGAGGGCTGCTCATCATACACCTTCCCTAAAATGATGGGTGCTGCAAAGGTGCACTCACTTTCTTCCTGGAGCACAGTGTGCTGTCGATACAAACACGGAATTAACTGAAGGGTTTCCACTAAGTGGCTAATAATAATAATAATAATAATAATAATAATAATAATAATTATTATTATTATTATTAAGCAGTCTACTTTTCTAATCGTTAGATTTTAATAAATGTTCACTGGCCACTTTAATAGGAACACCTGTACGCCTACGCATTCATGCTGTTATCCAGTCAGCCGTGTGGCAGCAGTGCAATGAATAGAATAATGCAAATACAGGTCAAGAGCTTCATTGGTGGTGCACTGGGGGCGCTAGTGGCTCAAGTTGGTTGATCAGAATTCAAGTCAGGATTCAAGCCTTAGCACTGCCAAGCTGCCACTGTTAGGCAAATGAGCAAGGCCCTTAACCCTCCCTGCTCCAGGGGCAATGCATCATAGCTGCCCCGGCGTGACGACCCCAGCCTCCTCAGTTGGGATATGTGAAGAAAAGTATTCCACTGTGCTGTAATGTGTATGTGGTGATAATGTATAAAGGCTTCTATGCCTAAATTTCATTCATTCATCAGACAATCTGTGATCTCTGTGATTTTAACCATGGCATGATTGTTGGTGCCAGATTTTTACACACAGCAGTCTATAGAGCTTACTCAGAATGCTATATCCTGTGTGTGGAAGGTCAATAAACAAACGCAGAATCACCTTGATGATGATTTCAAAGGAGAATGAAAAGACAGAATGAGCTGACAGGAAGTATATAGTAACTCAAATGAGTATTCTGTGAGAGTTTAGAGGAAATTGGTCAGATTGGTTTGAGTGTTCAGAAAGGATATAGTAACTCATATAATCACTGTTTACAACCGTGGTGAGCAGAAAAGTATCTCTGAATGAAAAACAGGTCAAACTTTGAAGTACAAACAGCAGAATATCACATCAGGTTTCACTCCTGTCAGCCTAGAACAGGAGTCTGTGGCAATCATGGGTACAGACTCAGCCAAACCGGACGCTTAAAGATTGGAAAAAAACAGGTGACAGGTTTTTGTCCTGTTTGGGTGAGTCTGTGTCTGTGAAATCATAAGATTCCTGTTTTTGGCTGAGTTTAGTTGTGTGTAAAATTCTCAGGAGATTAGCAGTTTCTGAAATACTCAAACTAGCCCATCTGGTACCAAAATTCATGACACTATCAAAGTCACAGAGATCATGCTTTTTTTTTTCATTTTCGAGTTTGATGCCAAGTCAAGTCAAGTCCTTTTATTGAAATTTCAACCATGTATTCAATTCAATTCAATTCAAGTTTATTTGTATGGTGCTTTTTACAATTGACATTGTCTCAAAGCAGCTTTACAGAACATAAACATAGAACAAAAGGTTAATATAAAGAATAATATAAAGATTAATACAAGATTCAAGATTATTATTAGATATATTTAGTTCACAATATGTACGTATTTATCCCCAATGAGCAAGTCTGAGGTGACTCAGGCAGCAGTGGTGAGGAAAAAACTCCCTTAGATGGTAAAGGAAGAAACCTTGAGAGGAACCAGACTCAAAGGGGAACCCATCCTCATATGGGTGACACTAGATGGTGTGATTATAAATATATCGTCGCTGTCGGGCAGAATCCTCGTATCTCCAAAACCGTTATTTTTGAGGAAATTAAAAAAACGCCGTACCTTATCTGCAGAGCACAGGGTTTAGTCCGCGTTGCAGTGGATTGTCTTGCGCTAAATTCCTGTCCTCAGACGAGCACCAGAACTAGCGGGGGTCAAGATTTTTTTTTCTTTGAGCCCAGTGTTTTGAAGACATTTACCTCAGAAGACGTGTCGATTCGTTGCGACTCTTCTTGAGGAGAAATATGCCGTGAAGCTCTCCCGCGGAGTGAGGAAGAGGTGGACAGTTGAAGTGTCCAATGGAGTTATGAGATTTGCGCTCAAGATATTTTCAAGACTTTATATTGGTTAATAACTTGTAAAAATAACAGACCCACGTGGGGACAGACCAATAGCATCGATATGTGAAAAAATATGAAATTGACCAAATTTGGACATACGAGGTTTCCGCCCGACAGCGACGATACAGTCTAACAAATGTTGTATTGATGCAACATGTATAGCTGATATAGTATATCGTGAAACGAAACAACTTTCAGAGCAAACAATGTGAGAGAGATGACAGTGGAAACAGACAAAACAGATACAAAAACAGCTTGTACAGAACATAAATAAAGAATCGTAAACATTGTGCAAAAAGAGGGTTGTAAACACCGAGGGTTCTTGCAAACATATATACACTGCTGTTATAGCAGCAGGCAGTTAGATGTTGCACCTCCTGTCTGTATCGTCGGTCTTGCTGATGAGACCCACCACGGTCGTGTCATCAGCGAACATGCTGATGTGTTCTGAATTCTGTGTTCTTTGTGTCAAGGCCAGTGAGATGCTCTTGTTCAATAAGAAGCTGACGGCTACACAGGCGTGCAATCTGGGACTAGTGACTGAGGTTTTTCCTGACAGCAGCTTTCAGTCTGAGGTCTGGTCCAGGCTAAAGGTTTACTCCAAACTACCTCCTAATGTGAGTAACATCATGATTGATCTTATTTTTAATTTCTTATTTCAATTTAATGAATTGTTTGTCCAGTTTGGGTAAGTTTGTGTCCAAGAAGCCCTCAGATTCCTGTTATTGGGTGTTCTCAGGTGTCGAACCCAATGTAGTATTCTGATGTTTGTCGATATTTTGCGCAAGCTGAGATGCTTTTCAGCTCACCACAGTTATTATAAAAAAAAAAAGTAATTATATGAGTCACCGTATCCTCCCTGAAAGCTTGAACCAATCGGGCCATTTTCCTCATCAGTGTGGTGTTTCATTAATATGTTAAGGGTGTGTTGGATGGTCTGTAATGGCTGGTCACTTGTATTGAGAGAATCTAACCTTCCCTTGGACAAAGACAAACACATTGATGGATCAGAGTCATTGGCATCATTGTTTGGGAACAATATTTGGACCATAGGATGCACCTGATCACTTAGAATTTCCAAATACTTGCTGACAGTAACATGGCCATGTAGGCTAGTGATGGGGCCAGCAGAATACCAATGTGGTTGCCCAAATCTTTACAGATCCACCCCCATGTTTGAGAACCAGACTGGACAGGTTGTACACTTTCCTGGGGGTTCTCCATTATATAAACTCAACCTGCTGTTGGGAATAAACTTAACTGATGATTCATCAGGGGGGCACGGTGGCTTAGTGGTTAGCACGTTCGCCTCACACCTCCAGGGTCGGGGTTCGATTCCCGCCTCCGCCTTGTGTGTGTGGAGTTTGCATGTTCTCCCCGTGCCTCGGGGGTTTCCTCCGGGTACTCCGGTTTCCTCCCCCGGTCCAAAGACATGCATGGTAGGTTGATTGGCATCTCTGGAAAATTGTCCGTAGTGTGTGATTGTGTGAGTGAATGAGAGTGTGTGTGTGTGTGTGTGCCCTGCGATGGGTTGGCACTCCGTCCAGGGTGTATCCTGTTTTGATGCCCAATGACGCCTGAGATAGGCACAGGCTCCCCGTGACCCGAGGTAGTTCAGATAAGCGGTGGAAGATGAGTGAGTGAGTGAGTGAGTGAGTCCATATCACTCAGTTTTATGATCATGACACCGTCTTTTTTAAGCATTTTTCCACTGGTGTCTGTGATGGTTGGTTAAGCACTTGCAACTCTTCAATGAATGTTGTGAAGTTCTCTACAGACTGCTTTTGTGGAAACAGGGTGTTTTAACGTGGATATTAAGTTCTGCTGTCCCTTTTGTGTTATTTGGACACAATCCTTCCAAGTGTTCTACAGGTGCTGACATCATTGTTTTGAATTTTGTCTATTCTTATTCTTCGTTGATGAAGTCCTGCCATGCTTTGTTGCTCTTGAAACCCCAAGGCCATCCTTAAAAATATTTTGGTTTGCAGTAACAGTAAAAAAAAAAAAAAAAAATTAAAAAAAGGGGTCGGTAGGTAGGTCTATATATTTTTTTTTTCAAGTTTCAATGTAAAAATAAAAAAAGTACAATTTTGGTGATGGTGATTATGTAGGTATGAATTTAAACAAATTAGCATATCGTGACGTCACTGACTTGGTCTTCAACCCGTGCCTTCAGACACATCATTGCAAACCTCATTTTGATGCAGGCTTTATAGACCACAACAAATTTGTTTGAACGGTGACCTCGTTGACTCTGACAGTGAATGAGAGTACGAGACGAAGCGAACACACGGGCCATAGTGTGACATCCGGTAACCAATAGTGTAAACATAGATGACGTCACAGGTTTTTATTTAAAAGAAAGAACATAGCCTTCGTTTGTATGTAGGCCTGGGAAATTTATATATTTACAATACTTACTAAAATATAATTAATATTATTTTATTGCTTTTGTATTAGTTGTTTGAAGAGTAAAAAAAAATGGTCGGTCTTAACGCAAATTTACAACCGGCAAGTCGGTCGGACTTAAAGCAAAAAAAAATTTAAATTTGAGTCGGTCCTAAATTGACAGGTCGGTCGGGTCACGGCAAACAAGAATATTTTTAAGGATGGCCCAAAGAGTTGGATTGTAAAGGTTACAGATTCTGCTGCTAAATGGACTCCCACAATCTGTCCCTTTTTGTGAAGTTTGACAATTCACCCATTTCAGTAATGTCTTAAAACTAACCACTGCTGTTTTTATACAGCAACAACAAATAAATAAATGTAAGTCACAACTTTTTTTTTATCACAAATATCAACTCCTATAATAATGGGGTTTATGTTATTTTGTTCTATCTATCTATCTATCTATCTATCTATCTATCTATCTATCTATCTATCTATCTATCTATCTATCTATCTATCTATCTATTTTTGAATAGATAAAAAAAAGTCATGTCATCAAAAAACATTTGAATTTAGATTAATTTAATTTAAAAACATCTATCCATCCATTCTTTCATCCAAACACTATATCCATCTACTCTATCTATCTATCTATCTATCTGTCTGTCTGTCTGTCTGTCTGTCTGTATTTATCTACACAAATACAATCTCTCTGTCTAGCTGCACAAAACATAATAATTAGAAGAGGCAGATAAATAAAGTAAAAATAATGTCAGTAACAATTTATACATTCTAAGAATGATTTTTCATCATATGCTCTTATCTACCTCTTTTGGTTCATATTTAGTGTGTATATATATGTATATATATGTGTGTATATATGTACAGGTATACTAGTATACATGTATACTAACCTGTACGACTTGGATAACATGTTATTAAAATACACTGTTACCAGAATGATATTTCCCCCCCAAAAAAATTGTATTTATCTATTTCTGCAATAGTTACATCTGAACTGATTTGAAATTTTCAAAACATACCCACAGTTATTTCATGTCCTTGATCACGTCCTCTATATCCATAGTCTCTGGCCCTGTCCAAGCAGTTGATGCGTCAGGTGGAGAAGGACAAACTCCATGCCGTGAACAACGCCGAGGTGGAGCGGCTGATGGAGCGCTGGCTCTCTGACGAGTGCATGCAGGCCATCATGAGCTTCTTCCAGAACAAGGCCAAACTGTAATGAGGAAAATATTCTTTTATCCTTAGAACAAACCATGTACTAATAGAATCTGAAATATTCTGTACTCCAATACAGATGAGATATTTTTACAGTGAAATACTGTAGAAATAAGAGCATTTACTTTAACAGCATAGGAACAACATAAAGAAAGCAAACTGTAACTGTTGTACTAATTATCTACAAAGGTTTTAAGTTAAAATATTTTACCACCACATGTTTGGCAGTTTATATGCTGTGGCCATGGCCAGAAGGAACTAGTTAATATAGTTAGTGGTTTATTACACATCATTATCTGTGCAGTTTAAGTTCTTTCACATGTTGAACCTTTTCAGATATTTCTGACAGACAACCTTCTGTTGATTGATTGATGTTTTTATAAAATGTTTACTGCTGAAATAAAGTGATTTAACCCAGTGACTACATTTTCCTTTAACTAGCTGCCTTTATTAGAAGTCACATAACCAGAGCTAACAATATCTTATCTTATTAAACCAAATGTCTTTAACCAGAGATCTTTTTTTATTGCTTATACATGGGTCTTTAACCAGACATCCTATAGTACAGCATACTTTAGGATGAGAACCTTTAACCAGAATGCTTTAATTTGAAGCCCAACCAGAATACTTTTGTCTGTTTCTTGTGTGCCAGAGTTCCTCAGCCAGAGTTCCTCAGCCAGAGTTCCTCAGCCAGAGTTCCTCAGCCAGTGTTCCTCAGCCAGTGTTCCTCAGCCAGAGTTCCTTTTGCCAGAGTTCCTTTTGCCAGAGTTCCTTTTGCCAGAGTTCCTTTTGCCAGAGTTCCTTAGCCAGAGTTCCTCAGCCAGAGTTCCTCAGCCAGTGTTCCTCAGCCAGTGTTCCTCAGCCAGTGTTCCTCAGCCAGTGTTCCTCAGCCAGTGTTCCTCAGCCAGAGTTCCTTTTGCCAGAGTTCCTTTTGCCAGAGTTCCTTAGCCAGAGTTCCTTAGCCAGAGTTCCTTAGCCAGACTTCCTTAGCCAGAGTTCTTTTCGCCAGAGGTCCTTTTCGCCAGAGGTCCTTTTTACGCCAGAGGTCCTTTTTCCAGAGTTCCTTTCGCCAGGGTTCCTTTCGCCAGGGTTCCTCTCGCCAGGGTTCCTCTCGCCAGAGTTCCTCAGCCAGAGTTCCTCAGCCAGAGTTCCTCAGCCAGAGTTCCTCAGCCAGAGTTCCTCAGCCAGAGTTCCTTTTGCCAGAGTTCCTTTCGCCACGGTTCCTTTCGCCAGGGTTCCTTTCGCCAGGATTCCTCTTGCCAGGGTTCCTTTCGCCAGAGTTCCTTTCGCCAGAGTTCCTTTCGCCAGGGTTCCTCTCGCCAGAGTTCTCTTGGGGTTTTGTTAGTTGAATCCCACTGGAATACTTTTGTCTTTTTCTTGTATGATCTGCAGAATTCTTTAACCAGAAATCCCTTAACCAGATATCATTATAACCAGTTTTCTTTCAGACTGAATGCTGTAACTAGTGTACTTTAAGAAGAGATCCTTTAAACAGACTACTTTCATTTGAAACCCACTGGATTTGAATACTTTTGTCTGTTTCTTGAATGATCAGCAGATGGCAGGCTACACCATGCAAAAGCCCATTTCTACTACTTCTACACCTTGTTTTAAAATAATCCCCTCTAATAAGCATTATTGTATCATTTACTCAAAAAATAGTTTACTTACTCAACCCCACAACCACCTCCAACAACAAAATTGCATGTTGGAGAAATTATATTCTGACAATCATCACATAATAGGTTCAGAGGAAACCATATGAAATCCTCATTTGCAAGTCATTAACTCTTAGTGCACATGTTCCTCGCCCTGTTCCCAACATGTCTGCTTCAACAAACCAGCTAGTCAACAGCTCTTTCTGAATTGAAGTGTTAGAGCAGGAAGAGCTAGTTCTCCAGGATCAGAGTTAGGACCTGGTGTCTTGCTGAAGATCAAGCTTTGGATTTTCCATACTGTTGTTTTGCTACACTTACTTTGCATGTCGCTCAGTTTGTTTAACCTTCATCTGACCGATAGCACAAGAGCATTCCTTGTTTTGTAAAGGAAACAGATAATACACCACTTGTGTGAAAGGTTATAAGAGCTTTATCTTTAACTGGAGTTAAGCTGCAGGTGGAATCATGGTTTGACGAATGAACTTGATCCATCTGAACAATCCAGATGCCAGTGTTTAGAGTTTAAAATCACTGATCTAATATAAATAGTAAGCATTTACAGCTTTATATAGTATAAGCGAAATATGGGTTGATCAGCAGCAGAGATTGATCCTGTGGTCCTTTTAGTGCTAGGTCAGACTTTACTTCCAGACCTCCTGGTGCCTTCACAGACAAAATCTTACTAAGAGGGATTTGTCCTCCATTGTACATCACCTACTGACTTTGGGTTGCTGAAGGTCCACCTGAGCTGAGCCTTGAACAAGGATTTTCAGACGGTGTTGCAAAGGTGAAATGTTTGGATGGTAAATTCGGTGTGTACATTATATATACCGTATGTTGTCAACTGTTGTAATTATCATGTGACAAAGACCAAACAAAGTAAATAAATTCAGTTTTATTTGTATAGCACTTTCAACAATGGATGTTATCGCAAAACAGCTTTACAGAAATATATCAATTTAAAATTTTAGTTTTGTACATATATCTCGTCTGAGCAAACAAAAGGTAATAGTGGCAAGAACAAAAAAACAATAATAACCAGGAAACCTGGAGAAGAACCAGACTCCTAAAGGGAATCCATCCAATCCAGTGTGATTATGAAGACTTTCCCTTCTGGTTTCCAAGTGATGAGAACTCAGACCTGTAGCAGGGTATCGGGATCCAGAAGAGCAGAAGAGGGAGGGATAAGAGCAAGAAAGGAAAAAGTATGCTTAATGTAAAGTAATGGTGAAGGACAGTATCTTATATACAGAGTTCAAGCAGGGACTCTGGAAAGACTTTATTGTTACGACCAAAAATGCTCGATTTATTTATTTATTTGTTTGTTTATTTATTTATTATGTTGGCTTTGTAGAAGCCAACATTCTGTTTTCCTATTTAAGCTTAGACAAAAATTTATAAAATTTAATGCGGCCTAGGGCTTTCGAACCACATGCTCCAAATTCGGATATGTTGTAGACGCTGGTCTAAAGTTTGTTGCTATTACTTTTCTAAGCGATCAGAGTACCGGTACTTCCGGTACTGGGTCTCAAAATGGCCTTTTTTCCCATAGACTCCCATTATAAATTTTGGAGGTTTATAACTCGGGAAGCTTTCGAACGATCTACACCAAACACGACCAGCTCCTTTAGAGTGATACTCTGAACAAACATTTAAACTGGTGTACCGACTGGCCTTCCGGTTGTGCCGCAGCCCCGCCCCCCAAATATGCAAAATCAAAAAACTTTTTACAACATGGACATGTGACATATCAAAACACTCAGAACAATGAGGGGAACTTCCTCACGTGTATTCTGATGATGTCACGTGATGTCTTCCTCAGGAGTATTCGAATGACGTCACATGCCCATCTCCACTTGCCTCCAAATGTTTTGACACCCTATCTTTCTGTCCACTTGCCTCCAAAAGTAACACTGACCCTTATGTCCACTCGCCTCCAAAAAGCACCGGCCTTTGCGAATACTTGCCTCGTCAAAGCCAACATCAAAGTTTGTTGCGACGAACTTTACAAATCTAGTTACTTTCTGTAATCGCTGGGCTCATGTTTGACGAGTGATTCTTGTTGAGACATCACACGTCATGGCAGAAATTTGCAGATTTGCTCATCAGAATACTCCAGCATTTGCTTGATTTTGTGTTAATTTCTGCGACCGAAATATCATGAAATCCTGGACTGGCTACCGAGGAAGCCCTGCCCTCTTCCCTTCACCTCAAATCGGTGCTTTTTCCGATGCTTTCATCCCTTTTTTCAGATGATTTTCCCCACTTGAAAGATGCACCTTCACTTTCTGTCAAGAAAAACGGTAAAAGTTTCAAGTTGATTACCGTGAAATAAAACTGATCTCTGCTAACATTAACATTGTTTATGTATTTGTCAAAATATCCTTGAAGTTTTAAAGCGATTCAACTAAAGCTGTATCCAAACCAGGAAAAGAGACGAGCAAAACAGGCAGAGTCTCAGTGAGACTGTGTTGTTTTCCCAGATGACGTTTCCCAGATAAAGTGCTGCATGTGAACAGTGCACTCAAGAGCTGTGTGTTTGACACATGGCAGTTAAAAAGTCTGACGCATAGCTGATGAACGAGTCTTCCCTAAAGATCCTAGCCTGCTTTGTCCAGTTTTCTGTCTAAGTTATATGTTTATAATTAGAAACAGTAGAACGACTATATTAGAGATTTCAAGGTGAAGTATATCACGTCAAAGTTTCTGACCTTGTTCCTGTTTGGCTGTACTTGTCCTGTACGTGTTAATCAAAACTGCTGCTAAGGTCTCAGAAACATTTGTATATTACTACTTATACAACATTCTAATATATTAAGGCTTGCATTTGGTAATATAAAACAAGAAAAATAAGTAAGAAGTAAACCACAACGGGGGGGGGCTGGGCACGGTGGCTTTGTGGTTAGCACGTTCGCCTCACACCTCCAGGGTTGGGGGTTCGATTCCCGCCTCCGCCTTGTGTGTGTGGAGTTTGCATGTTCTCCCCGTGCCTCGGGGGTTTCCTCCGGGTACTCCGGTTTCCTCCCCCGGTCCAAAGACATGCATGGTAGGTTGATTGGCATCTCTGGAAAATTGTCCGTAGTGTGTGATTGCGTGAGTGAATGAGAGTGTGTGTGTGTGCCCTGCGATGGGTTGGCACTCCGTCCAGGGTGTATCTTGCCTTGATGACCGATGACGCCTGAGATCGGATGACGCCTGAGCTCGGTAGTTCGGATAAGCGGTAGAAAATGAATGAGTGAGTGAGTAAACCACAACATCGTGTGTTGACCATAACTATGTGGTCAAAGAGTGTTGTGTAACCAAGAAATACATTCTAGTTTTAACATGAGTTCAAACCTTTCATATAAATCTCAGTCAAAAGCCACCCTCGTGATTTCTAAGCGCTATGTTAAAGCAGTATGTTTATGGGGCAGTGGTGGTTCAAGTGATTAAGGCTTTGAGCTGTTGATTGGAAGATTGCGGTTTAAGTCTTAGCACTTCCAAGCTGCCACTGTTGGGCTCTTGTGCAAGGCCCTTAACCCTCTCTGCTCCAGGGGTGCTGTATCATATCTGCCTTTGTGCTCTGACCCAAACCTCCTTCGTTGGGATATGCAAGGAGAAGCAATATACTGTGCTGTAATGTATACATGGCTACGATAAAGGCTTCCATGCCCCAATTTCATTTCATTTCAATTAGAAATGTTAGTGAAATACACTGACAATCACCACTAATATATTAAAGGGTGCATTCTGTAATATAGTGTTATATTTGTTTTTAATACCACAGCAGTTTGTAAATTTTTTTTTTATTAATGAAAAACATAGATTTTTCTATTTATCACCCTATTTATTCTAACTATTTATGATGACAGTTAATTAATGATATCAGAGCAAACTCCCTTGTATTCTGACTTCTCAACAACAACCACCACCACCACCACAATAAAGACCTTGTAATACAACACTGTAAATACTAAAATACAGTAAATTTGTATACATGAGCTGCTGCTAGAATCAGAAATACTCTGCAGTGCTGAACATCCTTCAGTACTGAGTTCTGTTTGCTTTTATAGTCTACAGCTGCAAAGGAGCAATGATTTATAGCTCCGTTATCCAGTGTCACCCAGAAGAGGATTAGTGTTCTTGTGAGGCTGGTTGCTCTCGAGATTTGTTCCCTTATGTCATCTCAGGAAGTTTTTCTTGTCACGCAGATCTCTACTTGTTCATTTGGCATCGAAATCTACATCCAGATTTCTACTTGCTGAGTTGCGAAATGGATTTAAATGAAATTGTATGGAAATAGACTTTGCAAACCACTGGGAAGAATCGTTGAGCTAAATATCAGTAAACTTGTAGTTTGTTGGCAAAGCTGATCTAATCCGTATCTTTAATTTAATCTAACTGTAGCCTGAAAAGCTTGTTAAAGTGTAAACCAAGCTTCACAGTGCCTAGTGACCTTCTTAAACTTCAGCTGAGTTCCACCTGGATCCATGCCCTCTGGTGCTCCTCCTTTTGACCGTCATCCTCCTGTCAGTTATTAAATGATAACATCAGGAGCTAAAATAAATGTTGACTTCAAAATTAAGTTACATATTCTATAAGCAGAGGAATCTGAGCAGTGACCTGCAGCTACCGGAATCTGGACCAGATTAAATAAGCAATTGGCGTAACATCAGGATTTAAAGCTAAAAAAATTAAATTATATGACTAAAAAGGCTAACAGCATGTTTTGGAAAAGCCTGTTCAGAGCATGAGTTATGTCGAAGACCATGGAGTGTGTTGGAATGAGTCAGAGTCAGAAGGCTGGGTCAGTGTGAAGGGGAAAAACAGTCTCCCAGGCTGTAGCTGTCCACAGAAGAGTGATGTGTCCCCAGAGAAGCTCTGTCTGACCCCAAGGCCGTCTGCTTGGGCCGGGACTCTTGAGTTAATGCTGGACGGAGCTGTGATGGTGCTCCCGAGGCAGTGACGATGGCCGAGGGAAACGTGGGGAAGAGGAGAGAGTAATCAAAGATAATAAACAAGGCAGAGAGGAGCTCCCGCTGCTGTGTCCCGGCCTGCACTAAACACTCATTACAGCCTGAGTTCAGGACTAAAGGTTTAGTGTCTCACTATTCTTGCAAGCCAGACCTCCAGCTTCATCAATAAATGCAGCCAAGAACCACTTACTTCCCCTGACAGAAGCAATTCGACTGACATCCCCGATGATCAGCTACAGAACATTTTCCCTGTAGCCTGCTGAAAAGCACGCTGATTCTCTCATTATTTACCGCTAACTACTGCAAGCTAAACACTTTAACACTCATAACTTTAAAGACTGGATTCTGTTAAAGTTTTGTTTGTATACTCTGAAGTGCAGCAAACCAATCAGATCAAATCCTTCAACATTCTTAAGCTTATGGCCAGAAAAGTGTACAAAAGATACAAAAGGTCAGTAGCTTTAACATTTATGAAGCTTGTGGTCATAAAACAGTACAAAAGAAAAACGTCCAAGGCCGAGACAAATATTTTTGTGTACTTCATGGTGACATGGGTTGCAATTGTAAAGCTTTATTTATTTATTTATTTATTTATTTATTTTTACTTCTTTTTATAATCACATGCTTCAATTTAAGCCAGTAGAAAACTCCAGGTGTGCAGTGAGCTGGGATATAAGAAGAAAGACTTTCACTGTGCTGTAATGTATACATGACAAAATAAAGGCTTCTACTGTAGTTTAGATTTTTTTAAGACAGGTCCCTGACAGTGGAGTGGCGCCCGTGGATCCCGTGCTTTTACTGCATTGGCCTGGGTTCGATTCCCAGGCAGGGAACTGACCCAGCCACTGAGGGGTTAATTCACAGTGCCAGTTGCAAACCTGAATAAAATGAGAGGGTTGAGTCACAGAGGGCATCTGCACTATTGTCAAAATATGTAGATCGGATGATTGACCCAGGACAACAACATTATCCCTATTTAAAGCAAGACACTGTTTCCTTTTTTCTCTCTAAACGTCTGTAAAGCTGCTTTGAGACAATGTGAATTGTTAAAAGTGCTATACAAATAAATTAAATTAAATTTAAATTTCAGTCCGACAAAACAACACATTGTAGGTAACAGTCAGTGTTGTAATGTAAAGGAGTACAAATACTTCGTTACTGTACTTAAGTAGAAATGTCACGTATCTGTACTTTATGTCGCTATTTAAATTTATGTCAACTTTCACTTTTACTCCACTACATTTCCTAGATAAAATGTATACTTTTACTCCGTTATATTTCCACTAAGCATCTTCGTTACTCGTTACTACAAAATAAAATCAGAAGAAATGTGTGTGACTGTAATAAGGGAGGTTTGGTGAATCACTGCTCCTAGACTGCATTACGCTCCGCATGCTCTACGGAGAAGCACAGGGACGCGCAGCGTCCACGTGCAGTCAGAGCTGGAGGCGTTTATCTATAATGTTAATCGGCGGAAAGCCGCAAAGACGGCAACCAAAAGCTGTGAAATGTCACTATTCTTATTACCAGAGTTGTATCACAAACAAAATATTAACGCAAACAATCCATTCAATACTGAATAAAAATAACATTTATTGATTTGGTCTTTGTCTTGTGAATATTTTTTATTAATGACTGCATTCATTGGACACACTGTTTGTAGAGAATGCACACATACATGAACTGATTTGATTGCATAAAATTTTGGTGTCCACTTTTGCCATTTAATAATACCATAACAGTGACGTGAACGTTGGATGATCTCACACAACAATAACAGGCCCAAAACCGTAGAGTTTATTTTATTACATCACAAATTAACCTCTGATTTTTTCCAGACATGCTGAGAGAATTTTTTATTTATTTTTTAGTTTAAAAATCGTGCTGAAAAGAGAACAAAACCTATTTAATTCATTTTTATATCATGTTTTTGTTTCCGAAAGCAACTTTTGAAAGAGAAAATGAATCCGAGCGGCTTGATTTGACGGAACCGACGATGTTCAATGTTCAGCATGTGGCAAAGTCATTATCTTGTGTCATTCTTGATCTAAAGAATATTTGAAGCCACACATCTGTGACAAGCTGAAATAAGAGCTGCCCTTTATCTAAAATTTGGTAACGTCTGAGACGGACTTAAAAAATCTTCAATAACTAAATCACTAAAACCATTTTTATACTTAACTAAAACTTCTCATTCTCTCTCCTGACCATGTAACAGTTCATGACTGAAGCATTAAAGTGTTGTTATTCATTTTAATTCAAGCTTTAAAAGAACATTTTGTAATGTATATTTATGGCTTGGCACATTAAGCAGGTGATTTGGAGTCGGTTAACTATTCATATATCAGGCTAAACGTTTCCTTTCCATATTTTTGACCTGTGCATGTTAAGAGCCAGACACCTGCGCTCTCAGTGCTAAAGGGAAATCTTTCATAAATTGAAAACCACATGATTTTTTTTCTTCCCTTTTACATTTTTATGAGTACAGAGTCCTGCACTCACAGCTCACAAAACAGACAGTGTACGCTACATTAAAAAAGATTTGTGATGAGAAACAGTGAGCTATGCTTTTTGTCTGAGTGTGTGTGTGTGTTCTGCAGGCCATTCTGTTGGTCAGTGAGTAATTTTCTGCAGCTTGCTTGGGAAAAAGATATATATTTCCTTTTACCTTTTGACCTTTTCAGTGGGACATTTTGAAAAATCACACACACACACACACACACACACACACACACACACACACACACACACACACACACACACACACACACACACACGTTTGTTTCCTATTCCTGTGTGGTCCTTACAGTGACATTGTTATTAGTGTATCTAATTAATGCTATTCTACACTTACCTTAAACCAAGTAAACAAAAGGAAATCTTTTTCTCCCTTTGTTTATCAAATCAAAGTTTCTTGTGAGGACTTTTTGACTGTTAACAAGGACAACGCCCACATACACACATATACACACACACATCACAAACACACACACACACAATGCACACACACTCACACAAAGACACACACGCACGCCCACACACACGCACACACAAAAACACACACACACAGATCTCACGCAAAGACTCACACATGCACACACACATCACACACACACAAAATTCACACACGTACGCCCACACATACACACACACGTGTACATATCACACACACACACACTCATACACACACGCGCTCTCACACACACACACACACAAGCACACTAAAAAACATACACGCACGCATGCACACACACACAAACACATAATCGCGCATACATACACACACACGCACACTCAAAAACACACACATCACCCACACACACAATTCACACACGTACGCCCACACATACACACACACGTGTACATATCACACACACACTCACGCACACACACATACACGCGCTCACACACACACAAGCACACTAAAAAACATACACGCACGCACGCACACAAACACAAGCACACTCAAAAACATACACACACGCACGCACACACAAGCACACTCAAAAACATACACACACGCACGCACACACACACACACACACACACACACACACACACACAATTGCACATACACACACACGCACACTCAAAAACACACACACACAAGCACACTCAAAAACATACACACACGCACGCACACACAAGCACACTCAAAAACATACACACACGCACGCACACACACACACACACACACAATTGCACATACACACACACGCACACTCAAAAACACACATATACACACACAAACAAAGCACACTCAAAAACATACACACACACACTCACACACACACACACGCACACTCAAAAACACACACATACACACACACACACACAAGCACACTCAAAAACATACACACACTCACACACAATGCCTCCCAGCTCTTTTAAGATGTTCCACTTTCTGGTTAACAAAACGCAGGAGACGGGACACGCCACCTCCAGTAAACATCTTTCCCCAAGCTTTGGCCTTCGTTTCAGTACATTTCATTCTTGTACATTTTACCCTACTTCTGTAAACTGCCATGACCCTTTTCAAAGTGTCAAATCTGCTTACCAGCAGAATACACACACACACACACAGGCAGGAGGGGGAAAGAGAGACAGAGAGAGTAAGAGAGAAAGAGAGAAAGAGACAGGGAGAGAATGTGAAAGAGAGAGTGGGAAAGGAAGAGTAAGTGAGAAAGAGAGACAGGGAGAGAAAACAAGAGAGACAGAGGAAGGGAAAGAGAGAGACAGAGACAGAGGGAGAGGAAGATTAGGTGGGAGAGTCAGAGAGACAGCAGGAGAGAGTGGGAGACAGAGAGATAGCTTAAGATGAGAGAGAGAGAGAGAGAGAGAGAGAGAGAGAGAGAGGGAGAGACACCAAGGGAGAGGTAGAGTAAGTTAGAGAGCGAGAGTCAGAGAGAGACACTGAGGAAGGGACGGAGAGACAGTGGGAGAGAGAAAGTAAGAGAGAGAGATAAGATGTGAGAGAGAGAGAGAGAGAAATCTGGCTTGAGTTTGGTTTAAAAGTTTGAAGAACTCATACATGTAGAAATGAGCAGTTGGAGCAGGACAGATGAGATGAGACATGTGTATTACAGCATTACTGAGACCTGTTATCCAGGCCAGACTGAGAAAGAGATGTTGGCAGGCACAGTGACAGATATATACAGTGTCAAAATAAGAAACAGATTACTTCTGCTCTGTTTCCAGTACTGAAGGTGGGATTCATTTGGAAATGCAGAATATATTTGCATGTTGTTGGTTAGATCCAACAGCATAAGGTTGAAGCTGAATACGATCCTATAAAATGTTCCATTTCCTCCCCATGTTCATTCATCGAGCAAATGTTTTTATTTAAAGTGAGTTACAAGCGTGACAGAATCCAATCTACACATAGCACACAGCTGCAATTAAAGATCTTTCCTGGTGGCTTTCTAGATGTCCTTAACTACCACAAGAACCAGGGAACCTTTTTAAGGACCTGGCTGCATTTTGACAGGATTAAAAGCCGGACCATGATGTAATCCCGGAGTTTCTTAATAAAAGTACAGAATAAAAGTAACCTGTAGTAACAACAAAGAATATTTTACTCTCAAAAATCTACACACACTATTGTGTATACTAAATGCAACACTATATATAGTATATTTCTATCTATCCATATATATATATATATATATATATATATATATATATATATATATATATATATATATATATATATCTACTGTATCTATATATATATATATATATATATATATATATATATATATATATATATATATATATATAGAGAGAGAGAGAGAGAGAGAGAGAGAGAGAGAGAGAGTGAGAGAAAGACAATGACATGCACAAATTATTGCAACAGAAGAAGGGCATGCATTAAATTCTGCCATTTAATGTGTTAATTATTGGTAACATTATCAAGATGATCTCTTACTGTCTCAGAAACTGTTCTGAAAAAGATCAGTGACATTCATATAACAGCAACACAGTCTAAAAGTATACTTTACACATTTGTTTAAAATTTTCTTCTCATAAAAAGAAATCTCCACCTTTTCTATCACCATCCTGACACTCATAACATCAACAGGCTCCTGAAGAAGAGCTAGATGAATCAACCCTTGTTAGAGTTTGCTATGTTTTATTGAAGGAGAGGCTGCATGCTGGGTGGCCAGCTCAAAACTGAGGGAGAGTGTGTGTGTGTGTGTGTGTGTGGGGGGTGTAAAAGCCAGAGAGAAACAGCAAGCACAGAACGGACTGAGTCATTTACAGGGCTGCAGGTGTAAGAAGCACATACACACAAATGCTTTCTGACAACTTGTACTACCGGAATCATTAAAGTGGCTTGCATCTTTTCCTTTCTTGTCACAGCTGTATTACACATACACATCTGCCAACATCTTTTCTGATGTCTTTGTTTCTGTGGTGTTGTGTTTACACTGTGAGTGAGACTCAGTGAGAGAGAGATGAGGAGAGAAAGAGAAAGGGGGAAGAAATCTGCTGACAAGCTTCTCAGCTGTGACTTTACACGTCACTTTTCCTCGTTTGATCTGCGCCCTCTTCAAAGCCCAGAGAGCGTGTCTGTATGGTGTTGTGGTTCGAGACAGACACATTAAAACACCACGGAGACGTTAAGTGGGCGACTTCAAACATGCTAGCTGAGCATAGCGTCATGCAGAAATCCCACTTCTGTGGTCAGACACGAGGAGACTTCAAACAGCTCTGAGAGGATGTAATGCAGCCTGGCGTAAGGCCACAGCAAGCTGAATTCCACAGTCATTTTACAATGAAAGATATTTAAAAGTAAATCACACATTGCTTTAATCCTGGTATCTTTGTAATGCATCCTCTTGCCAGTGTCACACGTTAATAACGCACATCATTGTAAGCCGCATTAGAATTTGGATTTGATTCAAACAGGATCAAGGTCACATCAAGGTCAAATATCTGAAATATCATAATTATTTTCCTTTTCAGAGCTAAGAATTTTTATTTTGTCAGTCAAATAATACATTTTTGTTTATACAGTATCTCAAAAATAAGTATTTAAATACAGGATTTGTATGGACGTTGTCACCATGAGAGTCAAGAGATTGTCAAGAGTAAAGAAGCTTTTCATTTTTTTCATTTTAACCATTTATAGTTGACGAGTACAGAGTGAAATTAGACACAGTTTTTAATAGAACAACACAGAGCGAAGGACTTAAAGTAAGTTGTCTTAGCCACATAAAGTGCATTTGTGCAACCTAGTGCAAATGGTGTGAGACAAAAGACAAGACAAAGACAAAACACTACAGGACAAGTACACAAAATACAAAATAGCACTGACCATTTACATTCACTGCATTTGGCAGACGCTCTTATCCAGAGCGACTTACATTATCTCATTCTTGTACAACTGAGCAATTGAGGGTTAAGGGCCTTGCTCAGGGGCCCAACAGTGGCAGCTTGGTGGACCTGGGATCAAACTCACAACCTCCCCATTGGTAGCCCAACACCTTAACCACTAGGTTATCACATACCACTGACCAGTGTGCATTCTGTATATTTTACAGTACTTTGTGCAAAAATAGAGGAATTCTGAACAAAGAGGGTTCCAATAAACTTGTGTAATAGCAGCAGTTGGAATGTGGTGTGCAAAACAGCAATTGAGAGATGTGAGATGAATTGAATATATTTTGCCATTGATGCAGACTGTATTTGTGGCAACAAGATGGTGTAGATATAGTATTTTGGTGGAAAAGGCATCCCTTTTGACTCTGTTGGCATCACGTTCTACTTTTAAATCTTACACCGCTCACTGCTTCGACATCCTGGTTCTGTGGAGGAAAGAGCTTCTCAATCCACTCCAATCAGTCCCGTGTCTTGAAGAGCCAATCTCATCAGACGTAGTCTGTAGTAAAGAAACGTTTTTAAAAAAGAATCTAAAACCAAAACCCACGAAGCTAACAACTAATCCACATATCAGAAACGGCGAGTGCCTCTACAGAGCCAAAATCAGACCCATACTGTACGTAGGGATAGCGACAAACAGGGTTTATTAAATACGCAGGGAACAGACATACGGAAAACTTGGAACTAAATGGAGGCACAAAATGAGGACAACGAGGACTCAGCAAACATGTACACGAGGTTATACATAGGGAGAAAAATCAAGGGAACATGAGGAACAGGTGTGCAGAGGCAGCAATGGAATCAGGATCAGGAGGGGCAACACATGTGAGACAATATAAACAAAAGATCATCGCAAGGGATAACAAAAAACCCTGTCAACAAACACCCCCTGGTGGTCCAACGAGGAATCGGCCAATATCCTGACACCACGACTAATAATCCCAATACAGGTGGCTAGAATGTGACTTTTGGTTTGTTAATCTATTTGTTAAATCTGTTAAAGTATTCCATAAAGACTCATTTACTTCACTGCAGTTCTACACACTGCACTTTACTGTTACTATCAATCAATCAATCAATCAATCAATCAAATTTCATTTATTGAGCACCTTACAACAACCAAAAGGAGCACAAGGCGCTTTCCAGTAAAACAACAATAGCCAATAAAATATAAGAACACAATGAACATAAAATAGCAGATTGAATCAGGGGCTACGTGTTAAAAGCTATATGAATAAATGAGTTTTCACTCAGCACAGTGATGCATCGTATGTGTGCTGGAAGTGCGTTCCACAGCTTTGGTCCCTGGACGGCAAATGACCGGCCTCCACACTTTTTATATTTGTACTTGGGAGTGACCAGAGAGGTGTGTCCAGAGGAGCGGAGAGTTCTGGCTGGTTGGTAGACCGTTATTAATTCGGCGAGGTAGGCCGGGGCCAGACCATTGATGGCTTTGAACACAAACAGCAGGACCTTATACTCCACCCTAAACCGCACCGGAAGCCAGTGAAGCGAGCGGAGGACAGGGGTGATGTGTGAGCGTTTGGAGGTGTTGGAGAGAAGACGTGCTGCCGCGTTTTGTACCATTTGGAGCCAATTGAGAAGTGATTGATTAAGTCCAGTGTAGAGAGCATTACAGTAGTCAATCCGCGAGCCGATGAAGGCATGTATAGCTTTTTCAAGGTCAGCTTGGGACAAGAATGATTTGACCTTGCTGAGTAGTCTTAGCTGGTAAAAGCTCGCCTTCACTACTGCACTGATCTGTTTATCGAAGTGCATACTTTTGTCAAAAATAACACCCAGGTTACGCATGGTAGGTGCAAACTGATGTTTTAGAAGACCAAAACTAAGAGAGCTGCTGGGTGAATCCGGGCTTAACAGGATGTACTCAGTATTTTCTTCATTCAGATGAAGGAGGTTCTGGGAAAGCTACTGTTTGATATCCTGAAGGCAATTATGGAGCAGGTCCAATGCAAAACGATTACTCAGAATCACAGGAAAATAAATCTGGAGGTCGTCAGCATAGAAATGAAATTGAACGTTATGATTGGAGATGAGTTGACCAAGTGGCAACATATAGAGTGAGAACAGAATAGGACCAAGAATAGATCCTTGAGGCACACCGGATGACAGAGGAGCAACCGAAGAATAATCATTAAGCATTACTGAAAAGGTTCTGTTAGTGAGGTATGATGAGAACCAATTTAGCACCGCACCCTGCAGACCAACAACATGTTGAAGAAGTGAGATGATGAAGACATACAGTACTACATGTAACTCACCTGCATGTTAAATACATCTCTTTCCACTCCGTAAAGTTTGCACCTTCTGATCTTGTAAATTGTAACTTGAACTACATGTAACATGTGACATGTTGCACATTACACTCTAATACCTCATATTCTTTCTTCTTATTTCTATTGATTCTTAGTTCTTTAATTTAGCTTGCACAGTCTGGTAGGACTGGCCAGGTTTCCATTTCACTGAGGTCGTATACTGTAAATAACTGTGTATGTGACAAATCTTTAATCTTAAACATTTTACATGAACAGTCATGTTTTACTTACAGTATGTGCATGTATGGGGAAGTGGTAGCTCAGTTGTTAAGCTGTCGGAAGGGCCATCAAGATGCCACTCCTGGGCCCCTAAGCAAGGCCCTTAATCTTCAGTTGCTCAGCTGTGCAAAGGAGATAGGTTGTTCTGGATAAGGGCCAAATGCCATAAATTTAAATCTTCTTCATGTTTATTCTGCTTTTCCCGTTAGAGTTCACCACAGCGAATCATCTGTTTCCACCTAACTCTATCCTCGGCATCCTCTACTCTCGCACCAATTACCTTCATATCCTCTTTCAACATATCCATATATCTCCTCTTTAGACTTCCTCTTGACCTCTTACAGTACCTGGCAGCTCCATCTCCAACATCCTTCTAACAGTATGATAAATGTAAATGTGAATATGATCTGGAAAATGCCATACCTCTTTATATAGTAGATAAAACGAATAGAATTCATCACAGCAGGTTGTTCTGAGCTTAGGTTACAGTCTTATTGCCATTTCAGTCACTTGGATTTCCTCTGGGTTCTCTGGTTTCCTCCCAGTTCACCAAAAAATGTTGTTCCACCCAAAGATACACAATTACACTCTTAAAAATGTTTGATCTAGCAAGCTTTGAAAAATCCTTTTTTTAGAATGCATCAACTATTAACCATGCATAGGTCACTTTCTTGTAAAAGTCTACAAAAGGACATTGCGTGTTTTAGGCAGTTTTTTGCATTGCGAATCAGAGTAAAGGTGAATGTGATGCTTTGATAAGAAACACAAAGGCCTTAAAAACTTTCATTTCATGTAGCAGCAAGTGTAAACCACACCAAAAGCCCTTTGTCTGGAGAACTGAGGATTCAGCTAAGCTTGTGTATACAAGAAGAAAAGAAGCCACGGATTGGTTTATTGTCTTCCTTATCCCTACACCCCATATAGCCGATGGACATACAGGTGCGTGTTCATCCTCAATAGACTAAAAGAGGAAACGCTACAATACAAGAAAGACATAACTGCATATGCTGATCCATACATAAACTCATTTTTCACATATATATATGAAATCTATCACTCGAGAGAATACAAATGACTATCCAAAGTATTATATGCCACATTGTAGCGCCATTTATGTGGCTATTCATTGGTAAATAAGTCCTTGTGCTGTGAACTCCAAGGCGTAGTTCCTGATAACAGTGCAGATTTAAAGAAAAGAGGTTAAATCATGTTGGCTGAATGTCATCCTCCACAGCACACAGCCAAAGCAGTAAATAGCTACAGGCATTTCTCAGGACTTAGCATCTTCCGCTACTTTATGATCTGGGACCTCGAAATAACTATCTCATGTGTGATTTCAACTCAATTGCCCATTGGGGGAAATGAATTGCATGTGAGTTTGTGTGTTGTAGGATTGCTAAGGCATTAGACCGAGCACAGGAACTCCTAAATGATGCTCAGGAGCCGTACTTATAAAAGATTTCAGAGCTTCAGATTTATGTATCTATTTCACTACTTTTAGTGATTGAAGTTTTACAAGTCACACACGCAGACAAGCACAGACACATCCATAGCCTGTATATATGAGCTATGGACACAGGATAAGCCTAACTATTAGAGTGTAAAGCGTTTTGAATAATGATTCCTCAGTGATGATGTCATTCTGAATTAGATTAAGCTTGATCTGTGTATGGCATGCGATCTTACATTCAGAGCCTGCTAGAATCGTCAGAGACTAGCAAGTGTCTTCTCCACAGGGGTAGATGGAAAACTTGGCTGCTTTCCAAAGCTAACATTGACATTGCTTGATTAGCTGCCATAGACATGTGGAGACGGAAAGTATGGATTACCAGGCTTTTCTTTCCTACCTCATTCAAATTCACTACAGCTTGCTGTGGCTTAGCTCTGATAGTCTTTGCTTTAACTGTGTTGATTTATGGCAACTATTGTGATATTTTTGGAATTTTTTGATACCAGCATTTTATTGTCATATAGTAAATACGGTTAGTATCTGTTTAACCAGGAAATTACCAATTCATTATTTATGGTGTACAGTATATGGTTATAGATTTTTGACTGCAGCCCACACCATCAACTGAGTGTTATGAAAAGTGATAGTGATAGGAACTCTAAGAACCTTGACTGGAGCTTCAGATGCCTCCTGCTTTGTCCAACCAAAAGAAGAGAGATGAAAATTTAGTAGGTGCAAAAATCTCCAAGCAGTAAAATACTGTAGATGGATGTAACATGAAGAGAAATACCAAAAGTCTTATAAGGTAAATAAGTTATTTGGCAATCACAAGCTACCAGAACTGCATCACTTTGCCTGGCTACAGGTCCTACAAATCTCTGGAAGTGTACTGGAATAATGAACCTGGTTCTTTATAACCTGGTTCTTAAGTAAAATATCCCTCACCTGACATTTTTCTCTCTCTCATTTTCTACCGCTTATCCGAACTACCTCAGGTCACGGGGAGCCTGGCGATCTCAGGTGTCATCGGGCATCAAGGCAGGATACACCCTGGACGGAGTGCCAACCCATCGCAGGGCACACACACTCTATTTCACTCACGCAACCACACACTACGGACAATTTTTCCAGAGATGCCAATCAACCTACCATGTATGTCTTTTGCCCGGGGGAGGAAACCGGAGTACCCGGAGGAAACCCCCGAGGCACAGGGAGAACATGCAAACTCCACACACACAAGGCAGAGGCGGGAATTGAACCCCCAACCCTGGAGGTGTGAGGCAAACGTGCTAACCACTAAGCCACCGTGCCCCCCACCTCACCTGACATGTTATTCCAAAATCTACCATTAGGTTGAGAGTGTCAAAGCCAAAGTGAGCTCTCGTGTCCCTTGCATGGAAAAGGTTCATTAAAGGATAAAGAGAATCACAAACTTAGTATTAGGCTCCTAAGTGACAGCGGGAAAGAGTTTATCATAAGTTCCAATCCAAAAAATGTCACAGCTATCCATGGGAGATGCACTTATTTCCAGGGATTTCAGAACAGCGTAACAGATATTGCGTCATCGGACAGGTGTGGCCTATTTGATAATCTAACCCTAACCCTTTTTTGGTTGTTTATTTGTTTTCGAAAATAGCTTAACTGTAAGATAATAAAGCATAATAGATATAAAATATAAAATCTACCTGTATGACTGTTTTGTCCATTATCCATCATAGGTTTGCTCTTTTTTTTTTTTTTTTGAAAGAGGGCGTTTTTCCAAGACTTCCAGAAACACACCCACTTTATGTCGCGGTAACGAAACTCCTGGAATTTAGTGAATGCCCTATCCAGGGATTCGAGACGCACTAGCCAATCATAAGCACCTCTTTGGTTATGTATCTGGAAGAGGGCCAATAACCCTAACTTTAACCCTAATGCTAACCCTAAGCCTAGCATCTGTTTGGATATGTATCTCAAAGAGGGCTGATAACCCTAATGCTAACCCTAATCCTAACCCTAGCCAATCATGGGCCATCTATTTGCTCATGCATCTTAAAGAATGCTTTCTTTCCAGGATACTATACTGCATATAATGCTTAAAAGATGCATTTGGATAACTTCAAATGCATTTCTTGGATGTCAGCCTTCATCTTCATTCTGTATTATAATGAGAAGATTTGATGGTTGGTGGAAATTTGAAGCTTATCAAATAAGGGAGAAAATGGGGAAAAAAGGCCTTTGTGTTGTGATTCTTTCTTCTAAAGGAACATGCGGAGTCAAGAAAATAAATGCCCTCAAATCATCTATAAAAACAAAACTAAGAAATTATAATAATAACCTGAGAAGTTATAATAATATATAATGATATCTTGTATTATGGTAGCTATTAGTGGTAATCTCTGAGTCTAAAATCTTACCACTATTTCCGTTCTTCTCCTAAAGAATCATGGTTTGGTCTTGCACTTGTGTGTTTGTGTCCATTTTATACAGACAGGCCAATAATATCAGTCTTTGAACAGAGGATTACCGTATTGTAAGTGTTAAAAAAAGCAACTTCCGTAGAGTTATAACTGTCTCTTTAAGCGTTTCATGTCTCTATTGGGCAGTTCTGCTGCTTATTATTATCAGGAGACTGCACCATTGTGATAGACTGACAGCTCCAGCTAGTAGACTCAGTTATTAGACAATGCCTGTCAATACAGATAGACCCCTAAGGGCCAGTCTTGTTGAACATTATCCCAGGTCAGAAGAATGTGCTCATAAAATAACAGGTCAGAGAGTCCAAATAAAAAAGATGACTGAACATCATCTGTGCTTCTGAGGGCAGTTAGACTGACTCACAGATTGTACATCTAACACCTGGTACACTGAGATGCTGAGGTAATTGAGGTAGAAGCTGAGGTAATCATTCGAGAGACAGTTATTTCTAAATATTAACATTTACCTGTGTTTGAAAGTGAAAACACTCATGGAAATTTGGACACGTCCTGAATTATTTTCTACAGTTCCCAGAGATCTAAAAAAAAAACACATGTTCAGGGAAAAGAACACTAAAGTCGATGTAATGCATTATGTGAAAAGAAATATTCTGTGTTGAAGTTTAAAAGCCTGTCAGGATGTCATTTTTGGAGTCATATTTGGTGTACGTGGAGGGAAAACGTGAACGTCATAAAAAAGATTCCTTACGCTATGCTGGATGCATGCAGGAGTAGACTTTTATTAGTCTTAACCACAAGGTATTATCATATTACATGCAGATAAATTCAAGAAAGCAGAGCTCGGAGCAAAACAAAACATGTCTCAAAACTTCACAGAAGAATAACAACAATCTATGAAGTACATATTAAACTTCTAATGAGCTCATGAACTGGGAAAAGATGTGTGTGATTAGGGGTCAGTAGTTAGTTTTGTAGTTTTAGTTTTGCAATGAATCAAGTGCTTTTAAGGTTTAGGGATATAGGGCTGTTTTTGGATTTCAATGCAAAAGGAAAATTAGCATTGCATATACTTAGTGCCAAGACTGCTAACAAGAAAAATGTAGCTGGAAGACAGAAAAAAAACAACAACCAAGAGACTTTAGAGGCTGATAGTAGATGAGATTAATAAATTTTTTTCTAAACGTGTGCCAAGCAACAGTAAGAAAATAGTTTTGTAAAAGAACGGTGAACCTAATACTCACTAAAACTCAACTCATCCATTTTATTCTCAGCAAAGAGCCCACAATTTTTCGACTGAGACTTTTCATGAGACTGAGCTTTGTGAGCAGTGTTCAACTAGATAAAACCAGAGTGAACCAAAATTAAGAGCTACTCAAAGCTATCCAGTGTCTTACATCCTGGGTCCTTTCCCCTTCAGTAAATTACATTTTCCACAGTGTGAATTTTAAAAAGCAGAAAATTGTAGTTTTTAGATATTTCTTATATCACTAATGCAAGCCAGCAAAACTCACAAATGCTCCGATTAATACATGTTGAGTACATCGTAGATGGAACAATGGTAAGCACTTATCTATGTGTTTTGGTTTGTAAATGGTGGTGTATGAATTTTCCAGTCATAAACAGTATATATAGTGAGAGATCTATATAATCTGGCCACCTTTTCCTGGTTAGGCTCATTGTGTATTTTTTTTCTCTCCCAAATTTAGTCATGGCCAGTTCCGACTCATCAGGCATTTCCTGCACATGACATGACCACTGTTTATCAGGGAGGGTAAAGGCTATCAGGTGCTTCCTGTGAGGCACACGAAGCCAGCTGCCCACATGTTTTCAAACTGCTGCTGCTCATGCAACATCAGGAGGCAGTGTAACATGCATAAGCCCACTTCCGCATGCATGAGCTCACAGATGCCTGTGATTGGCTAGTGTCCCTATGATTTATTGATATTGATATATTTTTTTATATTAATTCTTTATATTATTCCTTATGTTTATCTTCTGTTCTATGTTTATGTTCTGTAAAGCTGCTTTGAGACAATGTCTATTGTAAAAAGTGCTATACAAATAAACTTGAATTGAATTGAATTTATAGGGCAGAGTACAGACAATTTTACTTTTTTGGGCTTTCGGTCATGGATGGCTGTGGCGTCATCAGGACCGAATCGTGATATATACAAAAGCGACCTGATACTCCAAAGAAGCTTTGACTTATTAAGTCACTAAGATTCGAAGCTTAAACCTCTTGATGTTTGCACAAGATAATGTATTAGCAGCTATAATAATAAATCACCAAAACCCGGGACTCTGGGGCCATCATTCGGATCACACTAAAGTCAGACTGGCAAATATATCTTCAGAAATCCACAAGTTTCACAGTCAACTTATAATCCTGAGAAAGTTTAAACAGACAATCGAAGTCGACAGGTATGACTAATGCTCCATGCAGCGGAGGGTTTATTGTTTTGACATTTGCGTCAGAGCCTGTGAAGTACGAGATTGATCAAAATCAATGTGGGGCTTTGAACTGTCAGAGGAGTGTGAGCGATGGGCTTTTTCCAGAGAGAGACATGAGAGTGACAAGTCAGGTTTGGACCCAAGGGAACAGGGGAATGAGCGAGAAAACAAGAGTGGCACTATAAGATGTGAGATGTGCGTCACTGTGTCGAAGCATGGCTGTTACGTAAAGCCATTCTCTATAGAATACGAATTAAGTCTTAAAAGGAAGTACAAGGGAGAAGTTTTGAAACCACAGAGATACGAAGATGTGTTGATGGAGGAAGTTTTCCATGTAGACAGAAAGAGGAAGTTTAGGGAGTATGTAGAGTTTATGAATCAGACAGTAGTTTCACATCTGTGACTAATAATAGTGTATAACAACCACAACATACAAAATTATGTTTTAAAAATTTGATATTTTACACAGAAATTATTTATCAAATAAGAAATAGAACGTGACAGTGCAGTATGTGGATGTTTGTGGATGTATGTTTCTGGGATGAGCTTCTGTTTCCATCCTGAAATGGATTGTTTTTCTACAACAGCCAGAGCCGATCGACCCTATACGCTCACTACGCAAGTTGCGTAGGCCCCTGCAAATTACGAATAGCTCACGGGTCAGGTAGGAGGGCCCCTTAGCAGAATTTTGCTTAGGGCCCCAGGGAGGTCAGGATCGGCTCTGACAACAGCACATCCTGAAGTATTTTATTCGCTTTTATACCACAGCAGTTGGCCAGTGATGACTTACTTTAATCATTACTTTAAACATTTTATATTCTTAGTCACATTTAGTGACTAATTGATAACACCCTGTTATCACTTACATTATAACAGCCATAAAGATAAGAGTCTGGCCACCCCATCATTGATTATTTTTCTAGGGGGCACGGTGGCTTAGTGGTTAGCACGTTCGCCTCACACCTCCAGGGTTGGGGGTTCGATTCCCGCCTCCGCCTTGTGTGTGTGGAGTTTGCATGTTCTCCTTGTGCCTCGGGGGTTTCCTCCCCCGGTCCAAAGACATACATGGTAGGTTGATTGGCATCTCTGGAAAATTGTCTGTAGTGTGTGATTGCGTGAGTGAATGAGAGTGTGTGTGTGCCCTGCGATGGGTTGGCACTCTGTCCAGGGTGTATCCTGCCTTGATGCCCGATGTTGCCTGAGACCCGAGGTAGTTCGGATAAAAAATAGAATGAATGAATGAATGAATGAATGAATGAATGAATGAATGCATGCACCATTTTGTTTTATTCCCTCCTAAGCACATAATCTATATTGTAGTAACTCAGAACAACATTGGAAATTGATCACATCCTTTTTTAGAGACTTAGCAAAGAAAATCAGGGATTCCTTACAAATACTGAAAGAATAAACTGTGATGAAGTTGACAGCTGGTATTTTCCAAAGCCTAAAACACTGAAGCATTGAAACTCCTGTCTCCATCTGACCACAGTGTATAAATTACAGAAAGGAGAGATGAAAGGATGCACAGAGGAACAAATTATGCTGTGCAGGGGAAAGTGCTATCATGCTGAGAACCAGAGCTGCATTTTACCACAAAGTGAGTGTTTCAGGTGTGACTACGATGCAACCATGGGTAAGTCATAAACCTTCAAGAGGTGACGTGAATCACGGAGGTGAAAGAATAGCGAGGGAAATCTGCCTCTGTATCATTCTTTCTCATCTCTCTCTTCCTCACAACTCTTTCTTCCCACATTCTTTCTAAGATCACAGAAGTCCTATCCACTGACTTTAAGATAGCTCTGAACCTGAGACAACCCCGTGCTTCCCCTGCAGCAAGCCCTAAAACACACAACATACACAAAGAAGGGCGAAGTAGACCAGACAAGGCAATGGCAGCAGTGTGTTATTTTTCGATGTGGCTTTTTCTCAGAACACAAAACCACCGAGAATGTCAGACAGGGGAAAGTTTTAGTGTCTCCCTTGTTTAATTTGTAATGTTATTATGTTCCTCGTTGTACAAACCCATCTCGCAGCTGCTCTGCAGCTCCTGTTACGACCCATCATACATCACTCATGAAGCACAATACAGCAGATTAAACAGAAGCTCAGGGGAAATATCTAAACATACTCACTTGTCTATATTCCATGCAAAGGTTATTAACAGTATATGTGAATTTGTATGGCTATATAAACAGTGTTATAAATGAACTCATGAACTTGGGGTGTATTTTATTTGAAAGTGTTTTTCAGAATTTAAGAAAGATTACTAAACAAACAACAACAAACAACAAAAAAACAAAAAAGGGACAGTTTCTATGAGGGATGCAATGGAGACAAAAGGGATCCAAATAAAAAATGATGTGGCTGTGTAATGTGTCCTGAAGTCAGGAGATGGTAACAGACTGAATGTTGTTAGCCGTTGTTTAAAGTAACATTGTACATTGTACATCCTATAGTTAATGCTCAAGACAGTGTGTGGGGGCATTTTGCTAGATAGCTAACTATGTAGCTGGCAACTAGCTATTGCAGGGCTGTCAAGAGTCATGCATTGAGAGTGACAGGCATTTCGGTCTTTTGTCACGCTCTCCCGCCTCACATCGTATTTCTCACGCAGAAAAACTTTTTGACTATTTATCATATATTTAATAAGCTGCAGCGCCCAAAATGTATCTGTCCGCAACGCTGTCTCTATGGAACTGGGCAGGAATCAAGCGCGTCTCCCCTGGAGTTCTTAGTCGAGCCTCACACTTATCAGCCAATCAAAAAAGAGGCTACACAATAGCCAATCAGAAAATAGCATTATCTGGGTAAGATTTAACACAACAACCAATGAAAAAAAAAACATTAGATGGGGTATTTTTGATGGTCGGTTTGAACAAAACCTCAACACAAAACAGCTTGTCTCTGGACGGGACATTGTCCTCAATCATGACCCTAAAAATGTCTGGGCTTGAGCTGAACTGTTTTAAATGGGAGCAACATTACAAATGCTAAAGGAGTCCAAAAAGGCAACAAACACTTACAATAAACACCAGTCATAATCTCTCTCTCTCTCTCTCTCTCTCTCTCTCTCTCTCTCACACACACACACACACACACACACACACAAACACACACACAAACAAATAAATAAATGGAAACTAAACAAATACTTTGTATTTGGTTAAATTGTGGTCAGTGATCCTTACTCCCCCATTATTGTTTTATTTTTATTATTTTAGTTGGGGGGCACGGTGGCTTAGTGGTTAGCACGTTCGCCTCACACCTCCAGGGTTGGGGGTTCGATTCCTGCCTCCACCTTGTGTGTGTGGAGTTTGCATGTTCTCCCCGTGCCTCGGGGGTTTCCTCCGGGTACTCCGGTTTCCTCCCCCGGTCCAAAGACATGCATGGTAGGTTGATTGGCATCTCTGGAAAATTGTCTGTAGTGTGTGATTGCGTGAGTGAATGAGAGTGTGTGTGTGCCCTGTGATGGGTTGGCACTCCGACCAGGGTGTATCCTGCCTTGATGCACAATGATGCCTGAGATAGGCACAGGCTCCCCGTGACCCGAGGTAGTTCGGATAAGCGGTAGAAAATGAGTGAGTGAGTATTATTTTAGTTTTTTTTGAAAGGGGGGGGATGTCACGCTTGCCTGTCTTCAAAGCTTGAGAGCCCTGCTATTGTAGTTACAGAAACCAGCAAACTGTAAAACCTCAAACCACCCCATCTTAGCCAAGCATTTGCCTAAAATAATCAGCTAACTACTATCACTTTCTTTACGCACTGTTGACAATGAAGATGCTGTTATCTTTATCTCACTTGGTTTCAAAGAAAAGAAAAGCACAGAAAAATTAGAACAGAATATTCAGAATAGTTCAGAATAGTTTTGTCAGTTGTAGACATGAAAAAGTCATTGGTAATATTTAGGTGACATATTTAATGTTATTTGAGTCAGAAATGGCACAAATGGTTCAAATTGGAAAAAAAATAAATAAATCTGGGAACATTTAAAGAAAACATTCCTCCAAAAAAAGCATTTATCATTTGCGAAACGCCTACAGTTCTGGATATGACCTTATAATGATTAGGCTTTATGGAAAAGGGTGTATAATAAACATTAACATTACCGAAAGCATCTTTCATCACACTAGTCATATCAAAAACACAGTGTTTCACAATGAAGAACCACAGATGCGTAAAGTGGTTAGAAAAAGCAATGCAATACATCCTTGAAGTGTGCACAGCCTACAGGAACATACTCCTATAACTGGTTTAAGTCAGTCACACAGGAATAGAATGACACTGCAGTTCCAGAGGAAGTCACATCATCATCATGGTCTCGGTAATGTTTCTAAAAAAAAATCCAACCACGGATGTGACATCATGACAACTGTACAGCCAGGAAAAGGCAAATATACAAAAAAGTAAACATGGGACAGAGCCAGAGTATACAAAAAGCTGCTTACTGTAAGAAACATGGATAATCCTGTGTGGAAGATATGATGTAAGGGTATGACGTTCATGAGAAACATCTCCTTTTTTGACAAAAATGAGTTGTAGTGTTTCAGGGTATGAAGATGGTTTGGACAGCACCAAGGGATTTGCCTTAATGTCAGATTTGTCATAAAGAAATTACTTTAAAATATGATTCAATTCTTTACTGAGACAGATACAGGGAAGAGTAAAGGCTTTAAACTAGCAAACCTTTCTCTGGTCATATATATCTCAAGACTTTTACTCAGTGTTACTGAAGACCTGCAAAGTTAGTCTAAGTTACATAGCGTTACTGAGTGATTTATCCTGCTTAGATGCGTAGTGGATCCAGTTTATTCTCGGAATGCTGATTGTTGATGTGGACTGGATTCCAGGCCACTGCATGGCACCACACACACACACACACACACACACACACACACACCTTGGGGCAATCCACTTAAGTGCCCACATTTTTGGGAGAACTGGAAGGAACCAGATAACTCAGAGGCTGTAAGAATAGCAACACTCATAATTCCAAAAAAAAATCTGAAAGACAGCTATTTATGCCACAGACATCACAGCATTGTACATGGCATCATACACATAAGGTACAAATTTTAAAAAAGATTAGGACATAAAGGTCCTAAAAAATCTTAGACTCAATCACGGAATGCCAGAACAGGTTGTGTCAGGAGTGTTAGTGCAGCACTATACATTTGCATGTCATCAAATACTTAAATTGGTTTAAAAAAATATTGCATTAGATATAACATTTCAATCAGATTCTAACACCTGAGCTGAACGTCTGCCATTCACATGATTTATTACAATCACTTCAGCAAATGAATGGTGATGCACTTTGACATCTTTCTCAGTTCCACAAAATGAGAAAAAAAGAGAGAAAAAAGGATAATGATGAATGATGAATGGATAGAGATGGACTTACCCAACGACAGCCAGCTTCAGCAAATGGAAAACAGAAATACGGAGATAATAAAGAAACAGAAGATGATGAATATGACAATATGAAAATATGGTGAATGCCAGTGTATATAAATTCTCAATTACACTCACTTTAACAAAAGAGAAAAAAGGAGAAGAAGAATAGGAAAAAAATAATTAGATATAAAAGCAGATTGATGAAAAAAAGATTGATGATGATGATGATAAAGAATGAGCTTAGATGTCTTTCTACGCTGTAATCTGTTTCATCCTCTGGGAAAAAGAGTGATGAAGAAGAAGCAGATAAAGAAGATGATCACGGTGCTTGGTGATGGTCTTAGATATCCTTCTAAGCTACACATAGCGTCAGCAAAAGAGAAAAAGAGGGAGAAAAAAGAGTGAGAAAATGAAGAAGAAAGAGCACAAGTCTTTCTTATCAATTTTTAGAAAAGAAAAGAGAGAATGAAATGCCATCTAGAAATTTAAGAAAGAGAAAGAAAAAAATTAGCAATAGAAGACGAAGAAGAAGAAGAAGAAGAAGAAGAAGAAGAAGAAGAAGAAGAAAGAAAAAGAAGAAGAAGAAGAAGAAGAAGAAGAAGAAGAAGAAGAAAAGACTGCCACCATCTCTAGCAAACTCTGTGTTCACCTCACTCATCTTCTCCTGCCAAAACAAGGCAAGGGGAATTTCTGCAAACACTCAGCATGGCAGCCATCATTCTCACACACTGCTCCAATTAAAAAAAACACCAGAAGAAAACAAAAAAGCTTCCAAAACCACAAGCTTGGCTTTATACGTTTTAGAAGAGTCGGGTGAAGCAGAGTTAGCCCTGCTCGGCATTTTTATTCTACCTAATATTTCTTTATTTTAGAGTATCAGTGCCTGACTCACAAAGCCACAGAAGCTAGGAAGGCAGTAAGTGAAGGGTTCCTGATTCACACACCTACACCAAGGCTGAGGGCACAGACTCATGATTCAATAAATCAGTGATTCAGTTCAGCCTGCTGCGCTGTTCCACGTCTCGGTCTGTGCTGTACACGTCTGGACTGCCGGAAGCGATAAAGAGAGTGCATGAGAGCAGCTGTAGTCTTTCATGGATGGTGAAAGGAGGATTACAGTTAATGCCGTGGCCCCTGTGTGATGCTCTATAAGGCTGACTCCTCACACTGCTCATGAAAACCTGGACAATTCGTGAGTTTTTTGATGCTGTCTCAGGGCTGTGACTAGTATTGTGAAAAATAAGAGTGGGAGTTTGAACGTCAATGAAATGCCACGTGTCCAAGACAACTCTGTTGGACAAAGTTTGGAAGCGTTTGAATCGAAATGCTGAGATGATGGAGCCATGGATTGACTTTGAAGTTGGCAGCATGTGAGACGATGGAGAAAGTTACTCCAGCTAAACTAGAGCCTGAAGAATGACGAATTATCAATCCCAGCGGAAAGTATGTGCATAATGTAGACGTTTACATCTAAACAGCCTATTTTATTTCTTTGAAGTTAACAACAATGTAGTTTGTGTTACTGAGAAAAAGCAAGCCCTTCATCCTGAAGACTTTCTTATGTCTGAACACCTTTTGCATTTTAACCTCTGACACTGGAGACTCCTTCAAGTAGTGTTTCTAGTAGTGTTACATTCCTCTGACACTGGAGACTCCTTCAAGTAGTGTTTCTAGTAGTGTTACATACCTCTGACACTGGAGACTGCTTCAAATGATGGTACAAATCTCTGACACTGGAGACTCCTTACAGTAGTATTACATACCTCTGACACTGGAGACTATTTACAGTAGAGTTACATACCTCTGACACTGGAGACTCCTTACAGTAGTGTTACATATCTCTGACACTGGAGACTGCTTCAAATGATGGTACAAATCTCTGACACTGGAGACTCCTTCTAATGATGGTACATACCTCTGACACTGGGGACTCCTTCCAATAATAATAGATACCTCTGACACTGGAGACTCCTTCCAGTAGTGTTATATATCTCTGACACTGGAGACTCCTTCCAGAAGTGTTACATACCTCTGAAACTGGAGACTCCTTACAGTAGTGTTACATACCTCTGACACTGGAGACTCCTTCAAGTAGTGTTTCTAGTAGTGTTACATTCCTCTGACACTGGAGACTCCTTACAGTAGTGTTACATACCTCTGACACTGGAGACTCCTTCAAGTAGTGTTTCTAGTAGTGTTACATACCTCTGACACTGGAGACTCCTTCAAGTAGTGTTTCTAGTAGTGTTACATTCCTCTGACACTGGAGACTCCTTCAAGTAGTGTTTCTAGTAATGTTACATACCTCTGACACTGGAGACTCCTTCAAGTAGTGTTTCTAGTAATGTTACATACCTCTGACACTGGAGACTGCTTCAAATGATGGTACAAATCTCTGACACTGGAGACTCCTTACAGTAGTGTTACATACCTCTGACACTGGAGACTCCTTACAGTAGTGTTACATACCTCTGACACTGGAGACTATTTACAGTAGTGTTACATACCTCTGACACTGGAGACTCCTTACAGTAGTGTTACATATCTCTGACACTGGAGACTGCTTCAAATGATGGTACAAATCTCTGACACTGGAGACTCCTTCTAATGATGGTACATACCTCTGACACTGGGGACTCCTTCCAATAATAATAGATACCTCTGACACTGGAGACTCCTTCCAGTAGTGTTATATATCTCTGACACTGGAGACTCCTTCCAGAAGTGTTACATACCTCTGAAACTGGAGACTCCTTACAGTAGTGTTACATACTCGTTCAATGTAGAGCTCCTTACAGTAGTGTTACATACCTCTGACACTGGAGACTCCTTACAGTAGTGTTACATACCTCTGACACTGGAGACTCCTTACAGTAGTGTTACATACCTCTGACACTGGAGACTCCTTACAGTAGTGTTACATACCTCTGACACTGGAGACTCCTTACAGTAGTGTTACATACCTCTGACACTGGAGACTCCTTACAGTAGTGTTACATACCTCTGACACTGGAGACTCCTTACAGTAGTGTTACATACCTCTGACACTGGAGACTCCTTACAGTAGTGTTACATACCTCTGACACTGGAGACTCCTTACAGTAGTGTTACATACCTCTGACACTGGAGGACTCCTTACAGTAGTGATGTACATTGTTACATACCTCTGACACTGGAGACTCCTTACAGTAGTGTTACATACCTCTGACACTGGAGACTCCTTACAGTAGTGATACATACCTCTGACACTGGAGTCTCCTTACAGTAGTGTTACATACCTCTGACACTGGAGACTCCTTACAGTAGTGTTACATACCTCTGACACTGGAGACTCCTTACAGTAGTGTTACATACCTCTGACACTGGAGACTCCTTACAGTAGTGTTACATACCTCTGACACTGGAGACTCCTTACAGTAGTGTTACATACCTCTGACACTGGAGACTCCTTCTAATGATGGTACATACCTCTGACACTGGGGACTCCTTCTAATGATGGTACATACCTCTGACACTGGGGACTCCTTCCAATAATAATAGATACCTCTAACACTGGAGACTCCTTACAGTAGTGTTATATATCTCTGACACTGGAGACTCCTTCCAGAAGTGTTACATATCTCTGACACTGGGGACTCCTTACAATAATAATAGATACCTCTGACACTGGAGACTCCTTACAGTAGTGTTACATACCTCTGACACTGGAAACTAGTTTCAATGATGGTGCATATCTCTGACACTGGAGACTCCTTACAGTAGTGTTACTTACCTCTGACACTGGAGACTCCTTCCAGTAGTGTTACTTACCTCTGACACTGGAGACTCCTTACAGTAGTGTTACTTACCTCTGACACTGGAGACTCCTTCCTGTTGTGTTACATACCTCTGACACTGGAGACTCCTTCCTGTTGTGTTACATACCTCTGACACTGGAAACTAGTTCCAATGATGGTGCATATCTCTGACACTGGAGACTCCTTCCAATAATAATAGGTACCTCTGGAACTGGAGACTCCTTCCAAAAATATTACATACCTCTGACATCATTCATCAATCCATTGATCCATCTGTTCATTCATTCATTCATTCATTCAGTCAGTCAGTCAGTCAGTCAGACTTCATTTACCACTTCAGGTCAGATTTGGGGCATTCAACCAAGATAGGAAAGCAGTCATTGCAGGCTTTGCCCATATAAGGACTTAAACCCAAGATTGTAAGCTGTTACAAAAATAATCATTGATCAGGTGGTGTGATGTGTCGTGTTACAAAGCAGAATTATTATTACAAACAAACAGCGTGTTCTGAAGCATTTTGATTCTCACGTGACATTAACTTACCCAAAATGTATGATCTGAATAACAGCTAACACTACTGCCAGAAAATCTTCTGACTAATCAGATCTGAGAATTCTTACAGGATGTAGACATTTACAACTAACAAAGTGCCTCACATGCATCACCTCATTTCCACTCAGAGACAAAAGCCAAAAGATATGATAAATAAGGATAAAATTTTGTAAGGAAAAGACATCAAAAGCATGTCTGGGTGTGCGTGAGTCCCTACATCTGTGTAAATGTGCTTGGGAGAAGCCTGTCATGGAGCCCTTGTGTTTCAGAAACTGTTTTTAATCCATCTGAACTATTATATTTTCCCTGTCCTGCTTGTGGTGGAAGGAAGTCTGCATAGCCGGATACCTGGAGCGATTTAGAAGAAGAATCAGCAATGAGCTTTTTTTGATCATTATAAACATTAAAAATGTGGTTAAACATTGGAAATAAAGCCAGGTCCTGCGACTGGGAATGGCTACACATCAGTGTATTGTCACATTGTTTTTTTTTTCTATTGGAATCACTTAAACTAAACTGTCCTAAACCACTAAATAATATTATTATTAAAAAATTTAGTACCCATGTCTGTTTGTTGGAACTTTGATCAATAGGCTGTCGAGAAGCATTTTAAACACATGCAAACGTTGACAGATACACTGGTGAGAGGTTTCCGTTCCAAAGGACTACATCCTGCTCACGTCCAAGTCAACTACAAAACACTTTTTAATACATAAACAGCCAGGAAACATTATTAATAACGATGTTTTCACCTGGCTCTCTGCAATCCAAGATGTAAAGCCAGCAAATTGAAGCCAGACACATTGGAAATGGAACTACATTTGAATTGTAGTGTGACGGTGAACATACAGGACAGTGCCTCTTTAGGGAGTCAAGTGGGTCAAGGCATGCTTGGGGGACTGATAATTAAGGGACTGATAATTATGTGTTTGAGAAATTTTGGAGTATTCAAATCACCATAATTAGTGCTGCGTACTTTTCCATGTCATGGTCATTGTACTGCAGTGAACCAGTCTGTTTCATTGTAATACGTAACTGAGACTTTACTAAAACTAAACCCATGGCTTTTGATCGAGTGATTCGTTGATTCATGAATTGATGTTCATTATACACTCAGGTCAGGTTTGGTGGCACACATGGAGTCACACTTCATGAATTATGTATGAATATGTAGGTGTAAAGAAAAAAAAAAACCTAACAGATAGCTTCAATCTATCAAGGATTACATCATTTTTCTTTGCTAAAACATCACGATTATTATTAGACTTTGAGTATGTGGACAGTCTGCTTTACATGTCTATGTGTATGAAATGAATCCACACTTTCTGACCAATCAGATTTGAGAATTCAATGCTGTGCTAAAATTTTAATTTTTTTACCTCCACCTATGTGCAGTTTTATGATTGTTTCTGCTCATTCTCATAGTCTACACTAGGGCTATATTTATATTATGTTCACGTTTTTTTTCTGTGTAGTAGTTTCCGGGCAGAATAGCTATAAATCCTATTTAATTTCATTTACATGCACAAAATGTATTCAGACAGCATATAGGAATTCCTTTCACTCCAATAGTGTCAGTCCTGGTCAGTAAGCATTATTATTTATGCTATACAGAGGGAAAAGCTTTCCATTCAGCTCAGGTGATGTGACCCTCTCTGACCTTCTGACCTTATTCGTTCCCCAGGGTTTCCTCTGTGCAGCTGTGCTGCCTCACACATGGAGGAAGTGAACAGTTGATTCCTGTTTCAGATCACACTCGGCTCTCTGTGAGAAGAAAACAGAACGGTTGTGTGAAAGACGGGGATGGGTTTGCTTCCTAGAGGGAGCCCGCATGGACAGAAACATTGACTCATTAATTCTACATCTCTCTCCCTTTCATCAAGTGAATGAATCCCAGCTTTTTTTCACATGCACATGCACGTTGTAATGTGGTTCACTCTTTTCCATGCCATGATGGAGAGGAAGTTGAGTGTCATCTATTGTCCAGCTTATTCACTGTAATGTGTCTCTTGACGTAATAATGAAAATGGGAGGAAATTGTTCATTAATCACTTATTTATAAACTAAAAACTGGATTGTTTTTGAGTTTATTTAGTCTAAATGTGAGTGAACAATTGGGTATTCATATCAGCGATGGATTACGTGTGATGCTTGCTTACTAATACATGAGACATTTAGTTGCTGGTTGTGTGGCAAATGTCCAAAAAAAGAATTTAGACTTTTAATTCCAAAAAATAAAAAATAAAAATACCCAATACCCAATTTCAAAGTGCAAAATTTGATTGATGTTTAATGGCAGTGTTCATAGGCCCTCGGGCATCAGCTCATCATCAGGTGACTTAGGTTATAACTTCATGACCAATGATTAAGTATAATAGATCAGTGCACTTCTTCGAAAACCAGCAACAGTGATGATATTACAAATAGTGAAATCTATTGTCTATAGACTGATGCTATGCAGTCATGACCTTGCACAGGTTTGAAAGATACAAATACAGGATAGAGGATTATAAGGTGAAGAAATGTGCAAAGATTAAAACCAAAGCGTAAGGAAGAATCAGAACCCAAAAAAACCCATAAAGTTTGGACTCATAGAGTTAATCAGATCCCCAGAGTTAGAAAACCTTAAAAGGAACCAGACTCAGAAGAGAACCTCATCCTCATCTGGGTGACACTGGACAGGAAATAATGCCAATGCAAATAATGCCCTTTCTACAACAGTTGAGTGGAATTAAGCAACCAAGAGCTCCTGAGAAACTAATAGGTCAGCATCATTTCTGACTTCATTAAAGATTTAATGCTAATTCCTTTCTGTCAAAGTCTTCAAATAATAATGGTGTTCAGTGATTAGTTGACAGGAATAATGGTGATCAGTGGTTAGTTGACAGGAATAATGGCGATCAGTGATTAGTTGATGGGTGTAATGGTGTTCAGTGATTAGTTGACAGGAATAATGGCGATCAGTGATTAATTGATGGGTGTAATGGTGTTCAGTGATTAGTTGATAAGAGTAAGGGTGATCACTGATTAGTTAACAGGAATAATGGCGATCAGTGAATAGTTAACAGGAGTAATGGTGTTCAGTGATTAGTTGACAGGAATAATGGTGTTCAGTGATTAGTTGATGGGAGTAATGGTGTTCAGTGATTAGTTGATGGGAGTAATGGTGTTCAGTGATTAGTTGATGGGAGTAATGGTGTTCAGTGATTAGTTGACAGGAATAATGGTGTTCAGTGATTAGTTGATAAGAGTAAGGGTGATCACTGATTAGGTAACAGGAATAATGGCGATCAGTGAATAGTTAACAGGAGTAATGGTGTTCAGTGATTAATTGACAGGAATAATGGTGTTCAGTGATTAGTTGATGGGAGTAATGGTGTTCAGTGATTAGTTGATGGGAGTAATGGTGTTCAGTGATTAGTTGATGGGAGTAATGGTGTTCAGTGATTAGTTGACAGGAATAATGGTGTTCAGTGATTAGTTGATGGGAGTAATGGTGATCAGTGAATAGTTGATGGGAGTAATGGTGTTCAATGATTAGTTGATAAGAGTAATGGTGTTCAGTGATTAGTTAACAGGAATAATGACGATCAGTGAATAGTTAACAGGAGTAATGGTGTTTGGTGATTAGTTGACAGGAATAATGGTGTTCAGTGATTAGTTGATGGGAGTAATGGTGTTCAGTGATTAGTTAACAGGAATAATGGCGATCAGTGAATAGTTGATGGGAGTAATGGTGTTCAGTGATTAGTTGATGGGAGTAATGGTGTTCAATGATTAGTTGATGGGAGTAATGGTGTTCAGTGATTAGTTAACAGGAATAATGGCGATCAGTGAATAGTTAACAGGAGTAATGGTGTTTGGTGATTAGTTGACAGGAATAATGGTGTTCAGTGATTAGTTGATGGGAGTAATGGTGTTCAGTGATTAGTTAACAGGAATAATGGCGATCAGTGAATAGTTGATGGGAGTAATGGTGTTCAGTGATTAGTTGATGGGAGTAATGGTGTTCAATGATTAGTTGATGGGAGTAATGGTGTTCAGTGATTAGTTAACAGGAATAATGGCGATCAGTGAATAGTTAACAGGAGTAATGGTGTTTGGTGATTAGTTGACAGGAATAATGGTGTTCAGTGATTAGTTGATGGGAGTAATGGTGTTCAGTGATTAGTTAACAGGAATAATGGCTATCAGTGAATAGTTGATGGGAGTAATGGTGTTCAGTGATTAGTTGATGGGAGTAAGGGTGTTCAATGATTAGTTGATGGGAGTAATGGTGTTCAGTGATTAGTTGCTGGGAGTAATGGTGTTCAGTGATTAGTTGATAAGAGTAATGGTGATCAGTGATTAGTTAACAGGAATAATGGCGATCAGTGAATAGTTGATGGAAGTAATGGTGATCAGTGATTGGTGAATAAGAGCAAAGGTGACCAGGGATTGGTTGTTGGGAACAATGGCTTATAGAAGCAGTACTCAACCCCTAATGCAATGACCGGATTGCTCTCTTAACTCATATAACCAGCAGCTGTGATATTAGTTGGAGAAATGTATCATATGAAGGACAGTCACTTACACCACGTTACTAGTGTTAAACAAGTTTCTAGAATTGCTGGTAGGTACTTGTTTGGGAATGGCACCAACAATGGGCAAACATGTCACTGCTTTCACTGTATAAACACCCTCAATATAAAGTAGACCTCAATAAAACATTCGCATCCATTCACCTTTCACTTCCTCTGAGTGTGTTGTAATCTCTGCACTCTTACAAAGTCTGACGTTTTCTGACAAAGTTTTGGCTGAGAATAGCAACAGAAAAAGTCGTAGATGTTCCAATGTGTTATGAACATGACTTATAAGGTACTATGTTAAGAATATATAATGTACTTTAAAGATTGTTATAAAGTGTAATACAGCTTCATAAAAAATATTATAAAAAAATATTCTAATTAAATATTAATAGAATATATTCATGGTTCATTAGAAATATGTTCTTCAAAGAAGAGCAACACAGACCATATAGTCAATTTTTTCTTAGATTATGTTAATGATTTTCGCTTGTTAATTTTTTTTTTGTCCAAATTACATAATTGTGTACCACACTGGTGTTCATCCACTTATCAGAAATTTTCAACCAATATAAACAACGGAATTATTTTCTCTCTTCAAGTCTGATAGAAAATGAATTAGGACTCTGTTGGCATTCATTGTAAGATGTTTTTCCCTTGTAAGTGTTTTTAGTGTTTGAAGATAAAGCCTTCAAATTTTAGAGTCTTAGAACGAGCATCTCAAATAGGATTGATATCACTATTTACTTTGAAGATAGAAACATTTGCAGGGAAAGAAAATAAAAAAGTATTATTATTATTATTATTATTATTATTATTATTATTATTTTGTTTATTTATTTATTTATTTATTTATTTGCTATTTGTCTAGGATTGTAAAGTATAACTTATGACTTGACAAAGACATTTTTTGACCTCTGGAAAAAAGAATTAAACAGCAACATCAACCATGTTATCATCCTAGCAAATTTTTCTTGCTCTTAAAAACGGCAGCTTACCAAATATACTCCACAAAAACTACAGCCACCAGCCACAACTGAGTTCATATCTACTTTCCGTTAAGTTTTTGAACCGCATTAATTAACAACAGACCTATTCTTGTAGCTGACTTCTAACTATTGACTTCAGCATTATCACTTTCAATGCACAAATAAAACATAGATTTAAAACCCTACCAAAATCTCTGTCATACTGTTAAACATATCATGTCTCCTGCCTCCACACCACAGAGTACTGGCACTCCATTCGGATTCTCTAATCCGGTGGTCTGATTTGGCTCGAACCCATTACATCCTTAGCCAGGACCCCACAGATATTGTTTGTGAGAACTGATCAAAGTGTGGCCTTCACCTGTGTTTGTAATATATACAGCCGAGGCAGGGATTATAGCGACGGGGATGGAAAAGGAGGTGATCTAAATCAAAAGAGGCAGCCAAAAGAACGAGAAAGGAACAGCATGCATATTATGAGATACATGCATATTACAATGTTATTACCCATAGTGCACCGGTACAATCGATGCACAGACATGATGCAGTCATTCTTACAGCTCCAGATTTACTCGAGAAAACCAGAAAGACCCTAGAAGTGCAGAAATGCGAGTGAAAATAAAGAAAGGAACTATACAGAGACTTTCCATTTTATATGAAAAAATAACACAAACCTAAAAATTAATATATACTATTTACTTAGGAGCATTTACTTAGTAACCGTTTGCTCGGGATGGTTGTGGCTCCTAATTTTTTTATACTTTGTGAATTTTCACTACTGGGATTTTTCCAGTGTTTTCCTGCATTGACCCTGCTATAGATGTAGCGTCATCCTATTCAACATGTATTTCCCTTTACTATTATAATAATCTCCACTCATTGAGCTCGCTTTGTTTACAGGACCATTGTCATGCCGGAACTGGTTTGAGCCTCCTAGTTCCAGTTCAGGGAAAGATTGTGTACATTTACGTGCTTTCAACTTTGTCGCAACAGTTCGATGAATAACAACATAATGGTGTGATGATCATGTGTCAACATACTTTGAGCCATAGAGTGAAGTTGTCATAAAAAAATCATGACGTAAAGCATTTAGTAGGTTGCTGTTTTATCACAGAGATCCATGGCTTCCCCATTCCATTGTCACTTTAGCGGTGTAAATCTAGATAATTTGTTCAATTTTGACTAGAAACTTTTTCAAATAAGTCATATCATAATTATTTTTTTATCGCATTTGGTTAATCAGCCTCTTCACCAAACAGGATTGTGTGCATCACTACATGGCTGGATCAAACTTCTCAACAGTAATAAACTGTCATCCAACTCTATTGCATTTTTATTGATTTAGCTTGCGTGCAGCACAACGTAACTTTATCTGTAGCTCAAAAACGACACAGAACACTACGTATCGATTTGAAGCGATGGCAATTTCTTAACTGTTTTTATTAACGGTCAGAATATAAACAGTGGAAAAACAACAAGTTTTGATTGTATTTCACTGCATTAAACAACATGCTCCACAAGAGGGAGCAATCTTCTACATGTAACTTGAGAATCTCCAAGTCGTATTTCAATTTGTTAATGCTTTTTTTTTTTTGGAATTGAGCATGTAAAAGACAAACCAACAGTAAAAGTCAATATTACCGATAATATTAATATAAATAATAAAATAATAAAAATCCATCTTGGACATCCTTGAGAAGGAAAAAAAAAGAGATACACATGAACCATAATGCACATTTTTATTGAATGATCTAGTAGTTATATAAATATATATAAAATCTGCTGTTTGCCAGTCTCTGAACTATATTAATACATCACGATTATTAACTATAAGATCATTTGAATCAGATGTATGGAGTGAGTAATTGTTTATTAGACACACAGCTGAGTGTGTGTCTACGTGACATGTTCCACATGGTGACTCCTAGAAATGAGTTCACATGTAAAAATTGACTAACTTTCAGACACACGCTCACTTAGACCCCCAGTTCTCTCAGACTTTGATGATGTCACAGCCAGCGGCTTGTAGCACTGAGGATCCCAGATGTCCAAGTTTGGCTAATTAAACAGGAAGTGAGCCTTCCGGGCATGTTTGTGGTAATTTTGCACAAAGTGTGTTTGTGTGCGTGTGGTGGATATAAGAAATTGTGATTTAGGAAGTGTTTTTTTTTTCTCTGCGTGGCGGACTACCACTCAGCAGAATTGTGTAATAAACTGTGTGTTACAGTATTTTGACACGTGACATCCTGAAGCACTGTGGTACAAACTCTTCGATTAGACAGCACAGAATCGTCCGCCTTATCTGCAACTATACACACTTGTATTTTTATTTATGTATTTTATCCCCTGTTGAAATTACTATAAATAAATGAATCGAATTCATCTCACGTCTACAGAAGTATGTGACTAAACTGGTGGATATGTGAGTGTGCAAGCCGCAGGCTGTCTGATCTGACGACACGATGACTCGTACGTGTAGGTAAGCGCTCATTAACAAATCATGTGTCATGTCTGCGTAGCGAACTCCCTGTATGTGGAGTTCAAGCACTGTGGGGTGTGGGGTTGTCGGGGGGAGTTCCCTACAAATAGAACACACCAAAAAAGAAAAATGTGAGAGAAAGAAAAGAGAGAGGGAGGGGGGGGAGAGGGCGGGAGAGAAAGGGGGAGGGAGGAGAGGAGTGGGGAGAGAGGGAGGGAAAGAAGTATAATTACAGTAAGACAGAAAGTGGAATCAGAGTGGAGAAGAGGGAGAAAGACAGAGCAGCAGCAGAGAGAGAGAGAGAGAGAGAGAGAGAGAGAGAGAGAGAGAGAGAGCCCAGCCCACTTGTACAAAACCATTCACCTCGTGCATAGTGAGCAGTCCCAGAGCGCTACGCTGCTTCCCCAGGGCTCGTCCACAAGACGCCTGCCTTTGCCATCCAAACTTCTCAGAGACACAGAACAAGAGAGAGAGAGAGAGAGAGAGAAGAGAAAGAAGAACACCTACAAGTGAAGCAACCAGCAGAACTATTCCTCTTCTTCAGTCATCACCTCTCGTCACAGAAGCTCTCTTTTCAGCAACGAGGATTACTCTTTTTTAATCCTTTGCTTGATTTCAGTAGGTCAAACTTTTTTTTTTTTAAACCTGTCAGATTGAACACATCACCAGTTACGTTACAAGACAGGTAGTTTTCTGGAGGAACCGTTGATCAGGAGGAAAAAGTTTTTTTTTTCTTTTTTATTTCTTTTAGTTAGTTAGACTGCTGTGGTCAGTTTGCATCATTTCTACAGCCTCCTGCTCCAAGGATGACGCTACTGCCTGCAATGAGTGTAGCACTGCTGCTCCTGGCTCACTGCTATTCTCTTAATGCCATGGCCACCTCGGGCACCTTAGCATCCTCGACCTCTTCGGCATCGGACTGTCCCTCTTGTGCCATGGCGAGGCTGCGGAGGAGTGGCGCGGAGGCAATATTGAAGGAGGAGGAGGCGCAGCAGGATGTGGTGGAGGCGGTGAAGAGGCACATCCTCAGCATGTTGCACCTGCAGGATCGGCCCAACATCACACACCCAGTGCCCCGTGCTGCCCTGCTCAATGCCATCCGCAAGGTCCATGTGGGCCGCGTGGCCAAGGACGGCAGCGTGCTGATCGACGACGAGCCTCACGGACGCCTCGAGGCCGAGAACAGCGAACAAACTGAAATTATCACCTTTGCCGAAGCTGGTGAGTCCTAATCTGTATGTGTGTATGTGTGTATTTTGGAGTGTGTTTGTGAAAGACAGAGTACTCAGTATGAGCAAACTTTATTTGTTTATTTGCTTATTTATTTATTACAGGGACAATGCATATTAATAAACATTTCTGTCGATATGCCAGAGTTAGCCAGATGGCTATTTTTCACCTGTAGTCCCTAGACAGATGGTAATAGTCACCATAAAAAAGATAAAACTTGTACCTAAGGATAAGAAAAGCTGGATGAGATGGCAGGACGTTTAACTTTTTGTAAGGAAAACCTGTTGCCTTAAATCAGGAGAGAGAATAGCTAAAAACGTGGTGCAGGCTTCCTCCTCCTCCTTCATAGAAACATCCTGCTGCTTTATAGAATTGCTGATTATCAGGGAAACCCCACTGAGCTTCCCAGCCATAAACGCCACTTACCTGCAGACCGACAGGCTTCCCGGGGAGCCGTCTGCAGTCAGGAGGGGAAAAAAGTTGGCAGCTTTTACGTCTGTTTTTTCAAAAGGAGTCGATAGAGCACTGTTAGACCCAGAGTGCTGTTTAAAAGTGGCGTTAAATGATGAACAGAAACATGGGGCTCCTTTCTGAGTCATACAGCAGCACCGATCGCTCTCCAGCGAGCGACGTGACAGAGATGATGTGCCGTAATGTAACACTCGCTGTAATGGATTTCTCATTCCTGAAGAGCAGAGAGCAGAGAGCAGAGCTACTATGTGAGCTCCCTGGTGAAGCGAACGACTGTTCGGTTATAATTAAGCTTGACATGCGGTTTAGAATTCAATTGGAACACAAAGAAGCAATGGAAAAGTTAATGAGACACAGGGGCAAACATAAGAGCAGTGCAAATAACAGTCACTTCAACACAGACCTGAAGTTTCTTCATCTTAGCCAAGGGTTTACGTGAAGCTTTAGATGAGTGGAGTCTCTGCAGGGATCCTTGAAGTACTTAAGTAGCACACCAAAGCTGGAACAATAGTGTGCTTTAAAAGACACATCGCTTGTTGATTGAAGTCGAACACAGATTTACTCTTGAAACTGAAACCTGAAACCGTAGAAATGTGCACAAATAACGCACATTGTTTTTACTAGACTTTATATAGTCTTTATGTAGTCTTTATAGACAGACAGGTGACACACACTCTATGTTAACAGCACAGGAAGGAATGTGTGTGTGTGTGTAATGTGTGTAAGGGTTAAACAGCCAGGTTGTCGCAAAGCCTCTGATCATTCTCTTCTCAAGTGCATTTTCTCTTTTAAGAGCGTCAGTGTTCTGACTTCAAGTTGTCCTAATGGATAAAAAAAACAAATCTTTAACAGCACAATCCGTGACATCAGCAAGATTCGAACTGCAACCTACAGCACGATCGCTTGTCTCGACGAGTCCCTTACACTCAACACAAATCGTTTCCATTCAGCGCTGCGCTGCCTGCTTTACTTCATGTTGCGATGTGAAATTGGACCCAGATGATCAGACATCCGCCAGCATCTGCACGCCAGCAAACCAGCCTAGGATGGACTTTTATTCAGATAATCAATATCCCTCATAGCACTTGATGCACTTATTACACTGTACATACACACGTCTAAAATCAAAGAAGTCGTATTTACTTACACTTTCTCTCATTTTAAAAGAAAATACATTTACTTTACCTGTATAATTGCCTGAATTCCAGCTTTGTGCACACATAAAGGTTTAGTAGAGATGTTCTCAGAAACAGCCACAAGGGGGGATGCTGTTGAAAAATCATGTGAAAGACCCTCACCATTCACAGAAAACAGGAGCACAGAGTGAATGAGCAGTTTATCTGCTACAGACAGACAATACCTGGAGTGTGTGAGGAAAAACAAGGAAAGGACGCAACAAGAAAACCAAACTCGTTTTTTTTTTTTTTTTTTGCTGTGGAAATTCAGTGCAAAACATAAAAAAAATTAATCCCAGTGTAGTGTAGTTTACAGTCACCTCTTATGCTATTTTTCTCATAAAGAACAAACAAACAAAAAAACATTTTTTATATATTTTGTAATATGAAGTTATACTGTGGAGAAGTAGATGGTTCCTAATGTCTTGTTCATAGATTCTAACACAAACATACTCCTCTCTCTCTCTCTCTCTCTCTCTCTCTCTCTCTCTCTCTCTCTCTCTCTCTCTCTCTCTCTCTCACACACACACACACACACACACACACACACACACACACACACACACACACACACAGTGTATGTGTGTGAGAGAGAGTATATGCACTTTTTGTGTAAAAAATAAGATAGTAATTTTTTATTATCATTCAAATGCTATCCCACTCTAATATACACAGAAAAAAGGAGAGAGAGAGAGAGAGAGAGAGAGAGAGAGAGAGACACTCTCTCACACAAACATACTGTACACATACAAACATACACACACCCTTGATGACCACAATAACTAATGATATGATTGTAACTGATTCCTCACTAGCATTGTTCTCTGAACTTCAGCCTGTTTGTAATCTCTGAGCTATAAATTCACCATATTAGCATGTTTTCCTGTCAGTTTTTCAGTAATTTGAGGTTAAACAGGACCTTGATGTGGCTATCAGTATCCAAAGACAAGGACTTTATATGTCAGGACAGCAGGGACTTCAACATGCTTACACTGTGGTGAATTATTGCCTTTTAAAGCACAGTGCTGTTTATAGAACTAAAGCTTTGTGTAATATGTAATGTAATATTTCATATTTTTGTTGAAACACATCTCAAGGGCTGGTTTGTCATCAGTTTGAATTCATGTCCCCGAAGCTTTGTTAGTGTGTTTGTGTAAGAACACGCCTACAAACGTGACTCCTGCAGCTCAGTTACAGGCTTGTGCCTTTTCAGACGTTGTAGGAATTCACCGATTTGTAAACACCGCTGACAAGAGCGAAGTACGCCAGAGCTTTGCCAACATATATATCTTAGGAATGCATTGCTTCTCCTTGACTTTGTCATAGCGGAGGGCTAATCAATCTCATCTCAGCGCCAGAGGTCAGAGAAAGAAAAATACAGCAGTTGGGTCGTTATCCTTCTCTGAGTCTCCTTCACAACAAGCTTTTATATTTAATGCCATACACACAACAATAGCGAGAAAAAGAGAAGACTTTGGTTGACAGAAGCTGTTCTGGTCCTGTGTTAAACTCATGCCAGGGAGCAAACAAACTGTAGGCCGAACCGCTTGTTCCAAGAGCCTGTCTGCTGACGATGTGACAAAGTCAGACCCCTATAAATATTTTCCCATATCTTTAGGGATGGCAAGATTAAAAATAATACAACGGTTAGCTTGGGAACTTGGGTTTAGAGCTGAAGCTCTGATAGGATGAGGAACATTCAACATTCCTCACTAATGCACAGAGACTGTACAAAAAACATCTGCGTTCTCAGAAAATAACGGAAAACTAGACGTAACCGATTCATGTGTGTTGTTTGGGCTCTGCATGTGTTACTCAAGTGTGCTTGTTACATTCGTTAGAGGTGTCGTGTCATGAAACGATGACTAATGCCTTTTCTGCTGTTCCTCTTTTTTCCACGACTGTTTCGTCACTTAAGAACTCTCAGGATACTTCAATATTCTGCATTTCAGGCATTCGCCATTGTAACTGTAATTATCATCAAAACTTCACTTTCAGTGCAACACCAAGATAGATAAAGAGACAGACAGACAGACAGACAGATAGATAGATAGATAGATAGATAGATAGATAGATAGATAGATAGATAGATAGATAGATAGGACTTTGTTTTAAAACACTATTCAAGCTTTATCTTTAGAGTCCCTTAACCCAACACACTCACAAGAGACATTACATATTTTACTGCATATTTTATTATTAATAGTTCAGACCAATTTGAAGAAACTCATTATTATTATTATTAACTCATTATATTATTATGATATTATTAGATAGACATTTTTCTGCTAATAGACATTATTAGCTGGAGCATTTGGTGTATGACTTCAACTGCTAAAGAATTCAGAGCATCTTTAAAAAAACATACCCAAATTCTCTGGCAAAAAACCAAACAAACCTCAAAGTAAAGCAAAAAAAGTAGAAACTCCTAAATCTGCTGTATGAAAAGAACAGAATCACAACAGAAAATGACATTCAGCTCAAATCAAACTAACCTGAGTCACTGATCGTAAACTAATGTCTCTTTTTCCAAGGAAGCAATTGATGCTGGAAAATATTAGCTAAGGCTAACTTACCACAGCTTCATTGCTAATCTTTAAAGGTTTGTTAGCATGACAATCTCTGGCAATAAGAACAAGCTAAATGCTAAGAAAAGATACAATGAGTTTTTATTGAATCTTCTTGTGTGTAGCAACAGATGGTTTTCGGTCTCATTCTAGTTTAGAAGTTAGATAAGGTCTTTGATTTGCATCTGAAACGTCATAAAGAGAAAAAGAAAAGACGAAAGAAAAAAATAAAAAGTACAAATCGTTGTACAGACGTGTACCTTGCTACTTTCCACCTCACCCCACAGGGACCATTAGCATATCTTACTCCAGCGTATTTTTGAGGATATACACGACTTGTTTGTTTATTTCGACTCGAGGATAAAAGACAGAGGTTCTAATTTTTCTTCATCAAAAAAACGGAAGTTGATGTTGAAGTTGAAGCTGTTTCACTCATTGGTAAGTGACAGCAGATGATGCCGAGTTGTTTGTGTGATTAGCCGATGGCTTGCAGATGCCCAGCTTTAACAGATGAACAGTTGAGTTTGTCTCTCAGATCCAGGAAGGGAGCACGCATGGTCGCAGGCTAATCCTGAAACGGATATAATCATTAAGATGAAGCGATAGTGATGAGTCACGGCTGTCCCACCGTGGCTTTCCATCCAGCAACCTTGTGTGCTTTTTAGCCCATGTGGAAATCCAGGTAATTGCAAGCAATTTATATTGCACTGTCACATTAAGGTCTGATTATCCTGCATCTTCCAAGAAGGAAGCGTTTCTGTAACACTGGGGTGACAAAGGTACTGTATAAAAAAAAAAGGGAGCACATTAGGGATCAAGGCTGAAGACTTGATTCTGGTCATCAGAAGTTTCTCAAATGTGTCAATCAGTTTCCACTAGTTATAACGTAGGAGATTAATTCAGAATATCACAGCATTCATTATTAATTAACATTAAGATAATGTAATTAATAATATAAAATGCTTCCTTTAGATTAACGCTTATGATACCTTTGGGAAACTGGGACGAACATCGGAGCTCTAATTCTAACGGAACACCGTCTACAAACACTTAAGAGACAGCACTATAACCACACTGTATGTTTAGGACACGTTAAAAAGGAATCTGCTTGTTTTTGTTTAAACATTTTATCCCATTGCTTACATCAGCTTGAATAAAGCAAAGAAACTGCTCTAAAAAGAGCTTGTGGAAAGTTTCATTCACAGCAAATTAAAAGTATATAAGGCCTAGAAATATGTAGCAGACATAAAAGGAGAATGTGAGTTTATGGACAGTGTTACTTTTGTTCACTGATTGCTCGAATTTGGCATCTTAATACACTCATACCAGAATTGTTTAGTCTCTAAAATTTGTCCTCATAGTTGGCACGACTACATTAAATTTTGAAATATGCTGTCTGGTATTGCAGTCAAGGAAGCCAACTTACACACAGCAGCACATCGTTATAGCATTTTATAGCGCCGTTTAGTTCATGGCTGGTGAAAGCAGAAAATAGGTCACGCATCTAATTTATAAAGCGGTACTAAAAAGAAGTGCAGTCCTTGTATGATGATATCTGCTCGCCGGATTTTGATGTCAAGGCTGAGCAGCCTTGGTTATTTTTAGGATATCCTTTGCAAAATCTCAGATGTGTGGTGGAATTATTTACTAGCTCAGATCTTAACCAGAAACATTCATGCACATGCATTTGTCACCGGTGATCCAGCGAATCCTGCGAGCCCTCCCTGTAAGCAGCAATCTTTTTTGCAACAATCAAGCCAGTCTTTGCTCAGACTAAAACTGTTTCCTTTAATCAGTACTGTCAACAAATTAGCTCAAGACGAATCACATCTCCTCATTACAATCATCCCCAGGAGGAGAACAAAGACAAAGAGCGCCCAAAAGATAGGCGTCTCCTTACATCCTCTTACAACCTCGTTGAATCTAAGGGTTCACTTTTCTTGCTTTGCAAAATTTGTCTTTCGGGTTCGGTTCATAGAGTCGTAAGAAGCAATACAATATGACAGGGGGCCAACAAGAAGATCAAAGAACACGACCCCCCCAACACCACCACCTCCCAAAAGTAAACTAGATAGAGATGAGGATTAGCGAAGGCATTAACCAAAGCCGTGTTTAAAGAAGACTCGACCCCCTACACACCTCTTTAAGTTCCCAGGTGATTCTATATTGCTCCCTCCTCCCTGTTTGAAGACATGGATGGGAGGAGGAAGGAGAAGAATGTGTAAATGTTATTTTCCATCTTGTGTGGGGGACAGCTGTGCAAACTACGCTCTCCTGGTTATACCGGTGTTTATTGTTGAGGGATTATTGTACGTCTTTCAGCTTAGAGGGCTTTTTCTTTCTTTCCTTCTTTCTCATTCTCTCTCTCTCTCTCTCTCTCTCTCTCTCTCTCTCTCTCTCTCTCTTACAAACGTATTGAGAATCACGTGGAGCGAGCTTGCTTCTATACGCTCTCCTACTCGGCCAGGTGGGGTATAGTTCTCTGTGTAGGCCCAAGCCCTTGCTGAGGAAATGCTCGAGCTGGGTTTACTCATCGTACTGAAAGCTAACGATGTGCCATTCTTTCATAGACCACAGATTAAAAAGGAAACAATGAGCTAGCCGATGCTGGAAAAGCCCATTATTTTTAGACTCCGTTCATGAAGCGATTCTGTGTTTGGACAGATGGGACTTGGGATGTGTAAACACATACACATACCCACACACACACGCACACATGAACTGACATCATTGTTATCATGTTGTAATCCTATAAATATGTAGCAGTGTACAATAGAGATTGGATTAAATAATGTTCATCCACACTTCATAGATGAGCAACTTTCCCAGCATACTCAGGGTATAGTTAACTCCAAATTAAAAACCAAACGGATCCACTATGTTTTACTAGAAGATTTGTGGAGGTGTCAGTGTACAAGCAAAGCTTTGACAGAACTCATAATTTACAGCCAGACACTTCATCCTGTGACAGTTTAAGGCTCCTGACAAAAGTCCTTTTTTTCTTAAGATTTGTCTCAGTAAGTGGAGGGAATTCATTTAAAAGTTGGCCACCGATCCACAACGTGAGACGTTCCAGAGGCTTCGGCTGTGTCTGCGAAATGCAATGGATCAAAGCCAGTGTGAGACTCGTTCTCTGTTCCACAGAGAGAGCAAGTTATTGAAAACATGCCACATCAGTGCCGGCAGCTGGACACCATGTACTGCGTGTTGTCATGACCGTCATATGTTGCAGTACTCAGCTATTATGTGTTAGCGTACTCTGTTATTTCCATTTCAAGGAAGGATAAACAAGGCAGAGTTAAGTGGGAGGGTCAGTGTGTGTTTATGTGTTGGTGTGTTCGTGTGTGTGTGTGTTTCAGAACTGATTCAAATTTCTGCCTTTGATATATTGAAAAGGGGTGTGATTTTAAAAAGGTGCTTGTTGCTCAAATCCTGGTGAGCTGGTCAGTCCTGAACTGTGGCGTCACTGCCATAACTACAAAGCTCAAAACACTCTACTGATGTTACCACTCCCAGACAGTGGAAAATCTTTGATGTGGTTGGTTCGCAGAATTAAGTGAACAGCATCTTGTTCTTTTAAAAATAGTTAATTTAACGAATAACCTGTTTTTTACTCCTCCTCTTTGTTTCCTCTCTCAGGTGAAACCCCGGGTCTGATAAACTTCCTCATCTCTAAAGAGGGTTACGAGATGTCTGTGGTGGAACAGGCGAATGTCTGGATTTTTCTGCGGCTTCCAAAAGGCAACCGCACTCGCACAAGCGTCACCATTCAACTGTACCTGCAGCAGCTGGACTCCGGGGAGAAGCTGGTTGCCGAGAAAGCAGTCGACACTAGACGTAGTGGCTGGCACACTTTCCCCATGGCATCTAGTATGCAGTCTCTGCTGGAACGTGGCATAAGTGCACTGAACCTGCGTGTCTCGTGCCCATCGTGTGCTGATGCTCGTGCTACGCCGGTCCTGGTGACTCCTGGAGGAGGAGGAGAGCGAGAACAGTCTCACCGGCCTTTTCTGATGGCTGTGGTGCGTCAAATGGAGGAAAATGGGCAAAGACGGCGCCGCAAGCGTGGCCTGGAATGCGACGGCAAGGTACGCGTGTGCTGCAAGCGTCAGTTCTATGTCAATTTTAAAGACATCGGCTGGAACGACTGGATCATTGCACCGACTGGCTACCACGCCAACTACTGTGAGGGTGAATGCCCAAGCCACGTGGCCAGCATTACCGGCTCAGCACTTTCCTTCCATTCCACTGTCATCAACCACTACCGCATGCGTGGTTACAGCCCCTTTACTAGCATCAGGTCTTGCTGTGTCCCCACACGCCTCCGTGCCATGTCTATGCTCTACTACAACGAGGAGCAGAAGATCGTCAAGAAGGACATCCAAAACATGATTGTGGAGGAGTGTGGCTGCTCATAAGACAAAAAAATAAATAAATAAATAAATAAAGACACAAAAACAAGCAAAAGAGCAGGGAAGGACAGAAAAGAGTGCCGAGTTTGGCTTGCAGGCCAGGGTAGGGAGGGAACAGGGACCAGTGCCTGAACGGTAAGGACTTGGGCAAAAAGAAAAAAGCAGTGAGGTGAAGGGATGAGGGAAAGAGCTTGAAAGAGCACTCTTCATCTCTCTATCACACTCAGACTCCCATACAACGACAGGCCTCTCTCTCGACACGGTAGCTGCTTGAACTTGGCTGTCTGAAAATCCAGGGGGTATCTATAGCTTGGAGCAGTTTCTGTGGCACTTTCAGAAGAAAAAAAAAATAAATATATAATATATTTTTGCTACAAAGCTGAGGGGAAGAAGTGAGATGATATTTATGCGAGCGAGTGCAGTGCGGTCACGCCAAAACATCCCGCATAAGGGAGTGACCATGAGGATGAGGTGCCTGAAAAAGCAAATCTCAAAACTATGCAACTTGTCAAGTATTAAGATTTATTTTTCATCAATGTGTTGTTTTGGTTAACTATTTACTTTTACAAACTTAAAAAAAAAGGAAGTTGACTTTTTATACTTTTTTGAAAGTATATTTGATGTCTTGTGTGTTTGTATGTGTACATGTGTGTGTTTGCGTGTGTGTGTATGTGTTGTTGAGAGATACTTGAAAGAAGTTTGACGGGCTGCTGGAACCAAACATTTCTGTTTATTACTATTATTCTAATTATTCTAACTTTGTTATTATTATTTGTTATTATTATTATTATTATTATTATTATTATTATTATTATTATTATTATTATTTTTCTTTCCTTTTTACTATTTTAAAAATGAGACGTTTACAGTTTGCACTATACCATCAGCATGGCCACATATACAAATATGGTATTTAGCGAAAAACGAGAAGCACTTCAAAAAACGGACAAAATCTTATTCGAGTAGGTTTGACCAGGTGGGGAAATGTGAGGAAGATGAGTTAGGAGTGAGAAACAGACAAAACCCTCTACACACCTGTGTTATGTTAATTGCAAACTTAGAACTAAACACCAAAGACTTTAGGTTCATTAAAAAAAAAATAAAACAACAAAAAAATAAATAAATGCATATAGTTTTTCTTCTTCTCCGAACAGTCTTTCACAAATCCGTCCATGTCAAACCCAAGCAAATGCCCTGAATAACTGATCCATCCCAAAATAATTCTCAATTGTTTGTGCTTTTTTTTTTTTTTGGCACTGCTGCACTCTCCACGTGTGTTTAACCATCTAAATGTTAAACACAGCACTTAAACCAACATTTTTTTGAGTTTTCTTCTTGTTTTTTTTTTTTTTTTTTTTTTTTTAAATGAATGGATGAAAATGAATGTGCAGCGTTGATATTTAAATAAATTGGGAGATGAATTGCTGAATGATCTGTTTAGGTATTTATAAAATAATTCACCAAATATTGGAACGACCCTGTATGACCCAAACAATATCACTATTTTGTTTTACAGATGTAACTACAGGTAAATGCAATGTTTAAAAGAAAAAAAAGTAATTATTTAGCATAAAATGTCTTCATACATGAGAAAAGCTTATTGTCAGGATGTGTGTGAATTCATACGATGCAAAAAAAAAAAAACAAAAACAAAAAAAACAATAGAATGAAAATGAATAAATAAAAAGAGAGAAAAAAAACGTCAAATCTAGAAAAAAAAAAATAAATTATGTGGTATATGTTTTTGTTTTTCTTCATGCAGACAAAAAAAATTGACACTGAAAGAAGTGGATTAAGACTAAAAAATAGATATATATTTTTATTCTGTATATATGGAAATCAAAATACCAATATGTTGCATTGCTTTGTTGTACAAAAAAAAATGTGCTTGTGTTTTTTTTAACCTAATTTATTTTACAGTATTTTCCCTATTTTTTGCTTCACCATTAAAGTTACAAGGTTGTACACTAAAACAGATGTGTGGTGTTTTTGGTTTTGTAATTTTTGGTTGAAAGCAATTCGGTGAAAAAAATCCTAGCATGCAGCTGAAGACGTGGCCACAGTAAAGAGATGCTCTGCATGTTCAGTCCGCTTTAGCTCTGTCTACACTCAGCTGGACCACATACCCAACTGATAAAATAGTCCATACCAAATCTAACACTAAACTGCATTTAGACACTCATCATAAGTCACACTGGCACTTTTCTTCCAGAAATAGTGAAGAGTGATGGAAACTATTTACTCCTGATTCCTTCAGTCTTCAAGTGTTAAAAAAAATCCATAATGGCTCAGTGGATTGTTGCCAGTTTTAGCTTTTTAAAAGAGTTCTCCTTGGTAAATTATTCTAAAGGTTATATAAAATGCTCTGTTATAAGGTTATCTTGTGTCTCACAATGCATAACTGAGGAAATCTTTAGACTATACAGTCACTTAAACACATGTTCTATACTGTGTACTCTATGCTACCGTCTTTTTAAAGGCTGTAAAGTTCTTTTGTGACGAATCCTTAAAGATCCTATATAGAAAATTACAAATTAGTCGAAGAATTTTAATTCAACTTGATTTTATTTTATTTAAAATAATATTTTTTCCCCCCACAAATAATCACAAAGCTAAGCACACTAAGGACAGCTAACCATCACAGAAGCCTTGAAGGCAGTAAAAACGTATAGTATACTATAACTTTAATGATTAAAATGATAAGGAGAAAAAAAGCTCACATCTACAGTATATAGAAACGCTCTATTTGGTAAAAGTGAGAACATCACTTAAGGTTCTACATAAAACACCAAATGAACTAATTTCACAAAGCTAAAATCTGTTAAAACGATGTGATGCCACTCAATGACTAGTACATTCATATATATATATATAAAAAAAAGGTTGTTTAAGAGCTGATTGGATCGTTAGCACTCTATGAAAGGGCTCTACTTGGTAACGTTTTCTAAAAATTCTCCAAACTGATTAACCATTTAGAGTAAACAATCACTTCAACATAAATAAACCCTCTCATATTAAGAAAGCTTCATTTTTAGAAAACAAACGTCTTTAATAACTCTTACAGTTGTAATTCTAAGGAATCCTTAAACTACCTCGGGTCATGGGGAGCCTGTGCCTATCTCAGGCGTCATCGGGCATCAAGGCGGGATACACCCTGGACGGAGTGCCAACCCATCGCAGGGCACACACACACACTCTCATTCACTCACGCAATCACAAACTACGGACAATTTTTTCCAGAGATGCCAGTCAACCTACCATGCATGTCTTTGGACCGGGGGAGAAAACAGGAGTACCCGGAGGTAACTATGAGCTTTATCCGAGGCGCGATTATTGCTAGTTGAAACTTTACCTTGCAGTTAAATATAAAAAATAATCCAATGTAAACCCTTATAAATAGCAAAGAATTAAGGATAGGAACCCCAAAAGGGATTTATCTTTTTACTTTCTTATGGAAAGGCTAATAATGGAAAGCAAAACTACTAACGATACTAATGATACTAATAATACAATCAAAATATGATAAGCCCACTTATAGTTTAGTTTAAACCAAACTATTACATTTATTAGATTTTAAATCTATTTTTATTTAACAAAGCTAAAGAAAAAAGAACACTGGTTCGTAATACATTTTTCTCTTTGAAAATGACTGAAAATGAAAGTTTGAGAGATGTGATAAAAGAATTAATATGTTTTGTTCTATTTAGCCATTAGTGCATTTAAACAACGATCTCTGACTGCATTACCACTGGAAGGAGTAATCATGCACTCTGAGTACTGTAGACATATACTTGTCTAAAATGAACGTGTTGTACTAGTTTAGGCAACACAGCTTTAATAGTAGCACACTGCAACTTCAAAGGAGCTCCAGTGGCTACTAAGGAAACAGTCCCAAACCACATACAAGTTGGATGACAGTTTACATGTTAAATTGGCATGATTATCTGCACACAAATCCAGATGGTGACTATATTAAGAAGCGCTGCATGGAAACACTGAGCAAAGTTGGGGTGGTGTTGTAGGAAGTGGACCAGCCATGCCAGTCTTCTAGCCGCTAATCAAACAATGCTGACACACTGCAAAACATCCTCTTGATGAAGACGAACACCCAAACACAAGCACACACACACACACACACACACACACACAACATAACATTTATAAAGTTGACAGGCAGTTAGCACGGACGACTTAAGATGGTATAAGGCAATGTTTCATATTGACTGTTTAAAAATAGAGCCGCCTCTAGCTAATGACAGAGGGGGACACCAAAATGGCTGACAGATGATAATACTCCTTCAGGAGCCGATCAAAGGGCACGACAAACCAAAAGCGCAGGAGTTCCCTTTGAGGAAAGGACTGTGCAGGCAGGAGACCATAAGATGGTCATTTATTTAGAATACACACTCGTTCCCATTCAATTTAATCCTTACCAGCATGCTGAGTTACTGAAATAAAAAAAACAGAGGCTCAGATCATTAGTTTTGACAGCTCTTACTGGAGATTTTTTTCAGAGACATTATAAGTTGTTAGGCTTTGACTGTCAGTATTTGTTAAGCTGTTTCGATGTCTTGACCTCAGTCTTAACAAAACAGCAGTGCAATACTTTGGTTTGGCATCATGCATACAGCTTAAAACAGCAGGCCAACAATACTAGTGAGTCTGTTGACAATGAGAATCTGAATATAAACTTAAATTGGGAAAGAAGGGGAAACAATGGCAGTGTGTGTGTGTGTGTGTTAGAGAAGGGTGTGTGGGGGTGTTGTGCAAGGTGTTGCTTCAACATCCCAAGCAAGGCAAAGATGAATGGCCTACGCAGTGCTTGAAGACACACGCTGTAATTACATGACACGGTTGCTTACATTGGCCAGAATTTTGGAAAATGTCTGGAAGCATATGCTTAGTGGTATCCAGTTTGTATTGTATAGTTAGGATATGTTTCATTTGCAGATGACAATGGAGTGCCCAGTGGAAGCTTACTGTCAGAGTGGATTTTATTTTTAATGACAATTTTAACAAGCATTTTATTTCAGCATTGGAAGTAAAGTTGATGTATACAACAGAATACTGTATATCAGAAAAGGTCACAAATATTATTTTTAATTTAGATCAGATTTAGAGACTAAAATGGCTTTGAAATTCAGTCAGGGTTAAAAACATTGATCCTTTACTTTTTGTCCTCTCTAATTATATATTAAGGGTTAAGTATAATGGTTGAAAGATGATGAGTGGTATATTGTAATAACACATCTACTACCACATTAAATTGAGAATAAAGTTATCCCTAATCAAACCAGCGTACAATTACTTTGAAAAAAGAGAACATACCAAGGTTTGATTGATTATCTAATTCATCTTGAACCCAAAACACAACACTGACACCATCATGTCTATGGAGGAAATAAGTTTTGCAAGTTTGTCTGCATGTAGAAAGCTTTTCCATGGTCTGTGGTTTCTACACGCATCAGTTTAAAGTGACTGCTGGAAGGAAGCATTTTAAATATATATTGGCCAGAGTGTGAGGGGTCAGTGATAATATTTTCCTTACTCATTTCCTGGTCTGGAAGAGAACAGGTCCTTGAGCCGTACAGCCTGCCTGTCAATATGTTGTCTGGTCAGCTCATTACTGGTTGTAAAGCCAAACCAGATTGCTACAGGGTTGGTGAGGATGATTGTGTAGACATGGGCCAAGAGCTCTTGTGGTAGGCTGAACTTCATCAGCTGGTACTAGAAGAACATCCTCCAGTGACTCTTAATGGCTATATTCCCAATGCCGACTTCTAAGTTCCAGTCCTGAAAGATAGTGGTTCTAAGGAAATTGAAGACTACTACTCAAGTCCTTAGGTAGAGGAGTCATTTGACATTATGTCAGGCCTTGTTGCTCTTGTACTTCTTCAACCCGAATCTCAAGTACCTTTTAATAGTTGATAAGATTGACTGGCTACTGAAGACTGCTGTTCATGGCTGTATTTTGCTTGCACCGCTATGCCTTTTGGTCTCTTTGGCGCCCTGGCATTTCAATGGCTAATGTATATAGCCATTAGGAGTGTTGCATTTGACATCCTGTTAGTCTGGTTTAAAAATACACTGCAAGGGTTTGACACAGTTTTCTGGGTACTTTCAAGAACAATGAATGTCAGACCCAGTGAGTGCTTCATGCTTAAGACAGATGTCAAGACAATGAGCAACTGGTGCATTCTCATAAAGGTGATCCAGCAAACTTTGTGTTCCCCACACAACTAGCCAGGCTGTTACATTTTGTGTAATCTCCAAATCTGTTCAGCTGTATAATGGAGCTTACAATCAAGGCATCTTATATTCATGATTTCAGCTCACTGTCTTTATGGACATACAATATTTGGCCTGCAAAGTGAGTTTCATCAAGACATAGTTTGCCACGGTTGGTCTTAAAGACCTCAAGTGGCCTATACAGTTCTAAGCACCACATCTATCAACACCGCTCTTGGTTAACCACAACCCCATCACTTTTGGGGTGAACTAGAATGCAGTCTGCACCTCAGGTCTTTTTACCCAACATTTTTGCATGCCCCCACTAGTGCTCTTGTGGCTGAATGGGCACACTTTCCCACAGCTGAGATTAAAATGTAGTGGAAAGATTGCTTAGTGATTGGAGGGGGCAAAGGGAGACTAAATCTGGAATGGTATGTTTAACAAATACAGATGGATAGGATGGTAAAGTAGATACATACTTTTGGTTATATAGTGTGGAAAGAAATGACCAGATGCTTGCTACAACAACTGCCAAGGAGGAGCTGAAACTATGGGATGCACTTATTTCCAGGGATTTCAGAACAGTGTAACAGATATTGCGTCATCGGGTAGGCGTGGCCTATTTGATAATCTAACCCTAAGCCTAACCGTAGTTTTTGGTTGTTTATTTGTTTTCGAAAATAGCTTAACTGTAAGATAATAAAGCATAATAGATATAAAATATAAAATCTACCTGTATGACTGTTTTGTCCTTCATTATCCATCATAGGTATGATCTCATCATCTTTTTTTTGGAAGAGGGCATTTTTCCAAGACCTCCAGAAACACGGCTACTTTACGTCGTGGTAACGAAACCCCTGGAATTTAGTGAATGCCTTGAAACTACAATAGCCTTTGTTGCTATATATATATATACACTCACACACACAGTATATACTGTGATCATATAATTTGGAAGCCAATTCATTGCTTTGAATTTGTAATTTCGGCCTGTATTATTGGGACTCCTAAGGACAACTTATTTTCTTCAGTCCAGGATCTCTTTTCTAGATCAATTACCACAGAACATGAAATCTGGACTGTTTCAGATCTAGGCCAACCCGGAATCCACCTGTTGGAAAGTGATGCCCCTTTTAATGTATTGTAACCATCTCCATGGTAGCAATGTGGAAATTTTAGCTACTTATTTTAGCCTAAGCATTACTACCTTGTCTGTACTTAAAAAGATGGACTTCAAGTTGATTTACAGATCAATTATCATTAGGTATTTTTTATATTATTGTTGCTTATTCAGTACAACACTGGATTAAATGAATTTAATGGCCATAACAGCATGACTGAGTTCACCATGTGATACTCTAAATATCTCTCAATGAATCCAACCCAAAAATAATGACTTATATCACCAGTCAATTAGTCTAGTCTTCTTGCATCAATAATAGTTAATAATAATCAATAATGTTCAATATATAACAATAAATAAATTTTTTCAATACAAGTAAAATAAATAATTAAAACAATAGTCAATAATTAGCACTGCCACCTTCGATTGTTATATTTTTCATTTTCCTGTCACAGTTAATCTTTTCAGAGAATGTGTTTATTTTCTGCCAAAAGACAGCAAGTGAAGGAAATCAATGTAGAATTCAGCCCATATTCAGCCACGGTATGTAAACACTAGCTTGTTCAGTCTGTTAGCTGCGAGATGTTTAGTAATTATTCCTCAACAATTAGCAGTAATTTTACCTGTGATAAGTGTATTTTAGCTCTCTTACAGAGAAGATTACAGCATTATAGGTGCGTATCCAGATACTAGAGAGTGTTAGCGACAGTGTTGTGTTGTGTCTGTTGGTGAACGTCTGGATGTCAGGTGGAGTTAGTAAAACCCCCATCTCTGGCATTAGGGCAAAAGGGTGACAATCCTATGACAATCATAAGACCAAAGCTAATGCTAAAGTTCATACAATAGCAAAGCTCTCCTCTCTGCTTCATGTGTCTAAAAGGTTTGCTCCTCAGTAAAGCACCTGCTGAGAAACCTGAAAGAGTTTGTGGTCACCAAACTGGGCTTTATTGCAAATATTTAATTGGAACAGTTTTGAGGCCAAGGCTGGCCTGTTAGGGCAGGACTATGTCGATCACACTTGGGTAGGTGCTGCTCTCATTTCTTCCAGCATAGCACATAATCTCAGAACAGGCATAATTAATCTGTGACAATTTGGAGCCAGGACCAGAGAGCAGACAAGCAGGCTATGTCAGCGGTGCAGGGATAAAAACAGACCCAAATGCAGGATAACGTAAAATAAAAGGGTTTATTAAATAAAAGACAACAGACGTGACAAGAGACGACAACAATGATCCCATGCCGTCATAGGCAACGCGGCACGGCTAAAATGTTTCTTAGTCACGCACGTTGTCATGTTACTGTGTTAAACCTACATTTACTTCCGCTATTGCAGAGAAGATTATTAATAGTATCCCAGAATTTTCAGCAATACAGCATTATCTGTATCTGTATCCGTATCTGTTAACCATATGAATTATCTGTATCCGTATCCGTACTAGGAGTGGGTGGGGCCTAACCCGGAAGTAGGGGCTTGTCTTGAAATGGGCGGGGCTTTAACCGGTAATAATTAATTTGTAATATTTATAACACTAGCTTACTACCTTTATGTTTTTATGAAATACAGCAAAAACGTGTCAGACACACAGTGTCTGGTTACTGGTTAGAGACAGCTGAAGGTTTAAAAAAGAACAAAAATCTCTGACAGGCAGAGACGCAATGCGAGTCGCATTCTACCAAGCAAGCACCACGTCTGAACGAACCCACGTTTACCAAAACTCTACTGGTTAGTAAGTACGTATTATTAACGTTACAACCCGAAGTAAAAAGCTGAAGAAACCCTAAACGTTAACGGAAAAGACCCGCGAACCCGAGTGACTGAGGGAGAGACAGAGAGCTGTTCTGTGTGTGACTGTGAGTGAGCAGAGCGAGACACAGCAACACAATACATCTGTATGTGTGTAGGGGAGGGGCGCTGTGACTAGCCTATCACTGTAGGGGAGGGGCGCTGTGACTAGCCTATCACTGTAGGGGAGGGGCGCTGTGACTAGCCTATCACAGAACGCTGACACAATCAGATACACAATGATGATTTTCATTCAATCCGAGCACAGATATTGACTCGTATTACTCGTATAATACTCGTACTTGGCAGAAGTGCTTTATCCATACCGGATACTCGTTTCAGCCGAGTATCCGGCTCATCTCTAGTTATTAACCCCTGGTTAAAAACCCTGTTTAAAATCAGATTTTGCACTGATAATAAAATACTGCTACTGACCTATTAGTACTGATTGGTCTTATGCTGCAGAACGTGAGCAAACCTTTGTTTTAATGATCTGCCATGTCTACCTCAATCAAAAGTTGCACGATCTTTGTTGGTACCTAAAGAACTAAAGGCTACAGCAGGGGGAAATCTTTTTCTTACAAAGCCCTGCAGTTATGGAACAGCCTTCTAGTTATTGTTAGGGACTCAGCCACAGTCTCCGTGTTTAAGTCCTTTTCTGAAAACTCATTTGTTTAGTTAAGACTTTTATAAATATATTTTGATTAGGTAAACCAGCAGATCTTGAGGTTTCATAGGTATAGAGTGTTTTGGTGAAACGGAGATGTTTGGATATTGTTGCACCTCCAATCTCAAGCATTCACTTAGGTTTGTTGATAGTGGAGTGGCTTGCTGCTTTATGAGGAACCCAGGAAGCCCTCCTGTCTGTGTTACCTTCTGGCTCGCTCTTTTAGTTAAGCTGCTATTGCTGTTCTTGCTCGAATCCCTGCTTGCACTTACTCACACATTGAATTAAATTGCATTTAATGTAAGATCCTCCTTGTTTAACTAGTTGCTAGAGGGAATAAAACATTCTGATGCTTACAGACCTATTTACTAGGTTTACAAAAGCCATACCAACAAAGATGATACAGACTATGCCAATATGGATATATGCTCTTGTGTTATTGCCATTCTACAGCCTTGATCAAGGTTAGAATTTTGAAGTAAGTTCCATTAAAAACTGTACAGAATCTAAACTATACTATGCACAAAATGCTATGGTAATTCCTGCAAGAAAAAAATGAGCAAATGGAAGTGATGTAGATGGCAGGAACCATATATTTGACCTTTCAGACTTTTGGTATCCTAGCACATTTGTATACCATTGTCTGCAGATAGATGCAAGAATGTTGTTGGTATATTGGTTGTGACGGGAATGAAAAAAAACGCACTGCATATTTTAGATACCCGCTTCTTTTTTTTACAACTTAAGTTGATGGAATTTGGAACAATTGTACCCCAGAGCTCTACTCACATAACCCTAATTTGTATGATTACTGGAAGAATTGATATTGGACTTTTAAAGCTATGATACAGTTTACATTGCCAGTAAACTGTGTTGTACTATTAAACATGCCTGAACAAAGCAATTACTTGTAAGTTTATTTAAGTTAGTTGAATGCTTTGTACTGTAGAGTAGGCTTCAAGCTGTTTGGCTAGATGTTCTCTGAAATATGTTGTTTAGCACAAGAAGGAAAGTCCCAGAAAAAAATACCTAGGAGCAACAGAGTATTAGCAACAATCTTGTATTATAGAAGATACAAATGCAAATTCTCTTGTCTTTTTTCACCTTGGCATACTTGATGCCATGTGACCTTCCCTGTCCAAGATTTAACTGAGGCAAGCAATCTACTGTTCCATGGTGGCTCAATAGTTAAAGCTGTAGGATGTTGATGGGAAGGGTGGATATAGAATAGATTGCTTTACAAATGAAATTCTTTACAAATTTTGCATAGTACTATAATCAGGGTTCCCACTCTTTTTCAGAGATCATTTTCCAGGACTTTTCCAGGACATTTCAAATTTAGCAAAAAAAGACAAGGCTCACAGATTCACGGCCTAAAGTAATATGTTCTTCTCTCCAGAAGTCTTAAAAACAATGTACACTTTATGGCTATTACTTAACTATACTTTTAAAGACAATTTGTCATTTGAATGAAGTTTCAACATTTATAAAATAATAAGACCGCACATATTAATACCCTTTCCTTTCTCAGGCCAATGTCGTCATGCATGCTTTAGTTTGCTGTGCATTCCCCTTGCACGTGATATTCAGATTAACAAGGTTAATATAACCTGCTTACTCGTCACCATTTGCTGAAAACATTCAAGCACTTAAACCATTCCTAGCACCTGAAACCGCCAACACAAGACAGCGTCTTCCGTCACAGCGAGATTAAACAGCATAACAAAAAACCAGTCAAAACTCAGCGTCCCTGTACAGAGCGCTTTTTGTTACTAATTGTTTCGACCAGTTGTAAACTGTTCTTTAAATGATCAAGAATATTTAAAAATAATAATTTTCCAGGACAACAAGATTTTTTCCAGGACAATTTATGTTTTCTCTCATTTTCCATGTGTTTTCCACGACTGGAACATTGGTCATTCATTTTCCAGGATTTTCAGGTTTTCCAGGACGCGTGGGAACCCTGTATAATATTTAGCATCTAAAAATGTTTTCCTTTATTTTTTTTTATTAACAGTTCAGACTACTGCACTCCCCTGGTTTGAAAACTTTTTATTTATTTATTTTCTGCACTAGCAGTTTTTAGTTGTGATTTTTGTATTGGCTTTTGAGTACAGAAGACATGAGGCAGTGAAATGCAAACATCAGATTCGGTTGATGAATTTCAAGCCTTAAGAATTTAAGTATGGCTCGGACATATGGTTTCAGCAGGACATCTAACACAGTTATAAATGCGGATAGGTCATGGTCTGCAAATCTTTCCGAAACTTCATAGACATCCAAGACAAATCATACAGTGTCTGAGAGACTTTGAAGAAACCGGCGCCAATTAGAGCCTCCTTTTTCAAACCCTCGATCCAGCAGTGAACACAGAAAAGGAGTTTTTGAATTGATCACAGCGAAGATAAAGCTAGCTCAAGGTTCACATCCAGGACAATTTCTAAAAGCAAACATTCAGTGAGTCCCCACATTTATCCCGGCCCTTAATTCATCATCACTCCTCTGGATCTTTGATGTTAACCACCCACTACTGGACTGGATGATGGTCAAAGTCAACAAGTCTATAAAGCCACACATGTTCTACTGTATATTGTTCTGCCACAAGAAAGGAGAGAACTAAGTACCATCAGTTTTACTATGAAAGAAAAGAAGAAGCTTCATGCAGTTCATGTGGTAACACTTACTTAGAATGTCAACAAATAAACATAATCGAATACATAATCAATCAACATTAATAATGATTTATAGGATCTTCTTAGCGCATTCTATTCATTAAAAGGGTGGCTTGCAGTATTATGAATGATCATTTACATATAAATGTTTATCTTGTACACAATGTAGCTTATGCCAAATGTAATTTAAGTAGCTTGGAATTTTCAAATTGTAGTTTGTTCAAAAGAAACCAACTTTATTGCTGTATTTTTAAAAAAAAAATAGCTTTAATGATCATTTTAATGGGGGATGATCCATTTAAGCTACACAGTAAGGTATAAAATGCAAATTAATGTTAGTAATCTTTATTAATACAGCAAATCCTTATATTAATGTTGATATTCAACTTTTATTACATTCAATGACTTTTCATATCGTCGCTGTCGGGTGGAATCCTCGTGTCTCCAAAACCGTTATTTTTCAGGAAATTAAAAAAACGCCGTACCTTATCTGCAGTGCACAGGGTTTAGTCCGCGTTGCAGTGGATTGTCTTGCGCTAAGTTCCTGTCCTCAGACGAGCACCAGATCTAGTGGGGGTCAAGATTTTTTTTTCTTTGAGCCCAGTGTTTTGAAGACATTTACCTCAGAAGACGTGTTGATTCGTTGCGACTCTTCTTGAGGAGAAATATGCCGCGAAGCTCTCCCACGGTGTGAGGAAGAGGTGGACAGTTGAAGTGTCCAATGGAGTTATGAGATTTGCGCTCAAGCTGTTTTCAAGACTTTAGATTGGTTAATAACTTGTAAAAATAACAGACCCACGTGGGGACTGACCAATAGCATCGATATGTGAAAAAATATGAAATTGACCAAATTTGGACATACGAGGTTTCCGCCCGACAGCGACGATATATGATTTAATGTATATTTGACACTTAAAGTATTGCAAATGCTTCAATATTTCCTGATAAGTATTATTATATGCTTATTTGTAGACCTTAAAGTATTAAAAATAGAAGTAATGTCAAAGGCCTTTAATGGTGTACACATTTTTATATACAACTGATAGTGTATAAGTAGTATAATGCTGGCAGTATTCTATATGATATACGAATGGAAATAAAATAAATCACAGGAATGGAAGGAACTGTTCCTGTCTTACAGCTCTAGGGTCCCTGGTTTAATTCTAAGCCCGGGCTACTGCCTGTGTGGAGTTTCACTTATTCTCTGATTTTCTACCAAGACCTAGATACAGTACAGTAAATGAATGAGTAAAATAACACATGCAAATAAATATCCATAAGAGATATAAGATACAAACACTGAACAGTTCTGCATTTGACATCATTTAACAACAAATTTGCAGGCCATGTTCAGCTTGTTGTTCAGTTTGCTGATAAACCAAAAAATAAAATAAATTAAATTGCATCCAATGTTCAAATGAATTGAATATGCATACCAGTTTTAACAGTTTTAATCTGCAGTCTAATGCTTTTGGGGTTCTGAATGTCTTTCACCAAATTACTTCATGTAAAAGAATGTAAATATTTTACTGGAACGTCTCTCCGAAACCCATTTGTGCTGCTACCAAAAATGTACATATGGATTCTTCCAGTTTGATTGAACTGTGCCAGGTCTCTAGGAGCTGGGAATGATTAACATGATTCTCTGTAATTGTAATTGTTTTTGTGGAAGTCTTCATTGTCAGCACTTGCTGCCTGTAGCTATTTTGGCTTCTCTTGATCATTGATGTGGTTTGGACCTGAACAAAGCAAAGCTATTAATCCCATAAACCCCTAATGACACAAGCCTCCCTATCTCCGTCCATACTTCCTGACACCTTGGTTCTATCTCCATCACATTTCCTGACTATTTTTTTGCTCATTCTCTTGATATAACTGGTCTATTTTAGCATATCGTCGCTGTCGGGCGGAAACCTTGTATGTCCAAATTTGGTCAATTTCATATTTTTTCACATATCGATGCTATTGGTCAGTCCCCACGTGGGTCTGTTATTTTTACAAGTTAACCAATTTACAAGTTAACGAAGGCTTTAGATTAACCAATCTAAAGCCTTGAAAATAGCTTAAACAACTCCATTGGACACTTCAACTGTCCACCTCTTCCTCACTCCGCGGTAGAGCTTCACGTCATATTTCTCCTCAAGAAGAGTCGCAACGAATCAACACGTCTTCTGAGGTAAATGTCTTCAAAACACTGTGCTCAAAGAAAAAAAAATCTTGACCCCCGCTAGTTATGGTGCTCGTCTGAGGACAGGAATTTAGCGCAAGACAATCCACTGCAACGCGGACTAAACCCTGTGCACTGCAGATAAGGTACGGCGTTTTTTTAATTTCCTGAAAAATAACGGTTTTGGAGATACGAGGATTCCGCCTGACAGCGACGATATGTCATATCAGATCTCCTTTTTTTCATTCTATAACTGCCTGGATTGCAGAATTTTGCAATGAAGACTGTATACGGCTGTGCCGTAGTTACAATACAACAACACAACTCAACGCTATAAATAATTTCTGATGCAGCATTAATCTATGCTCCAATCTAGTTTAACTTTGAAAAGCCGTGTTGTCGAAGGTCCATTTGGTATTGCTGGCTCTTGTGATATATATCAACAATGACCACATCACTACAGCCTGACCAGCTATGCCTTAACTCATCTCATCTCATCTCATCTCATCTCATCTCATCTCATCTCATCTCAACTCATCTCATCTCATCTCATCTCATCTCAACTCAACTCAACTCAACTCAACTCAACTCAACTCAACTCAACTCAACTCAACTCAACTCATCTCATCTCAACTCAACCCAAGCTTTATTGTCATTCTTCCACATACACAGTATACAAAAGTGTACAGTTAAAGTCACAGTTAAAGTCTAATTAAATAGATAGACAAACAGACAGATAGATAGATAGATAGATAGATAGATAGATAGATAGATAGATAGATAGATAGATAGATAAAACTTTTTTGAACTTTATTGTCATTGCATTGTGCAGGTACATAGCAACAAAAAGCTATTTAGTATCTACCAGAAGTACCAGAAGATGCACCAGAAGTACAGATAAATATGTATATAAATGTTCAACAATAAATAAAGCTATGGCAGGTCATATGTGCATAAGTATAGTATGTGCATAAGAATATGTGCCAGTCTGTACAAGATGTCTAAAAAAAATATATAATTATATATATATATAGTTCAAATGTATGCATTATGAACAATTTATGTACAACAATAACCAAGAAATATATAGTGTATGTATAGATAATATACATAAATGGAGGTAAACTAGGGTAAGCAATGACTGTACAGTTATAGACAATGATAATTGGTGGAAAAGAATAGATTTGAATAATTAAAACACCACTTCAGACGTTCCATATGTGAAGCTGGGTATTAGAATTAATAGTGACAAGACTTGATTCTAGGGTTTCTATTATTAAGCCTTTCTTGTTTTTCCTCCACCTTTATTGCTATTCTGTCTGTCTACTTCTCACATGGAGAACATGACGTTACATATGCTTTTTAGACTTTCTAAAACATGATTTTTGATTCAGTTATTTTTCACATTTTTCTTTTACACCAGTGTTTAATTTATTAATTCTTTTTTTCTTTTTCTTTTTTTTTTAATGTTCAGTCTACTCCATCCAGGGTGTATCCTACCTTGATGCCCAATGACGTCTGAGATAGGCACAGGCTCCCCGTGACCCGAGAGTTCGGATAAGTGGTAGAAAATGACTGAATGAATGAATGAATGAATGTTCAGTCTTTGTTACTATAATTGTTACATATGGTTCATGATCCATTTATTTTCACAAATGATTTTTATCACATAATTTAATTTTTCAACTGATTTATAATTTGTTTATATTGATAAGATAATTTTATTCATCATATATTATTCACCAAGTGCAGTCTCAGGGTGGGGGGGGGGGGGTCACACTTTAATATATTCATTTATTTTCTTTCCCACATATTAGTCACATTATGACATGTGAAAAAAACATTCCATATATATATGATTTTTCCAGAAGGGTCTGACTCTGAACAGTGTGAATACAGAATACAGAACAGTGTGTGAAAAACTGGGGTTGTAGCACGCACACACACACACACACATAATCACGCAAACACACTCTTGGCCTCTAACTCCGAGCCGGACGCACTGCTATCAGGTGGACCCGATATAGTTGGCAGCAGGCAGATCTTGAGAGACAGAGAGACTCAACAATGATGGGACGTCAGCACCTGACCCTGACCCTGTTTAAATCTACTCTGGCCTCTCTGGAAAAATGTGAGGACAGAGGTGGGAGAAAGTGAGAAATGAAAAGGAAAAAAGAAAAATGAGAGTTGGGTCAAGGTTGCTGAATGACTCGTGCCAAAACATTTCATGTATTGATATTTTTTGTGATGTGCACTTCTACAAGAGAGACAGAAAGAGACCGGGGGCAGGAGTTGAAACTCTATACTTTCTGCTCTTTGAAAAATAAACTGGAGCAGCACACACACACACACACACACACACACACACACACACCATAAACCTCATAACCCAGCTCTTATCCTTTAGACCTTCTCAAATACAAACCCAGCACACCTGTAACCCTTTTGCTTCCCACATATGGCAAGGTCTGTGGTGAGAAATTCAATCTAAAATCCATTCATTTTACTTACAGACAGTTCTGCAGGTGGTTCCTGCTATTACTGTAATACATAGAAGAAACAGACACTGTAAAATGAAGAAGAACCAAATCCCTGCTTTTGGCCAGCTTGAAAACTTATAAGCATGCCAACAAAAACCTTTCAAATAATTCAGGGTGATTTTATAGCACTTTTAGTGGCCACATTGCTTTTCAATTTTTTTGACAGGTGTATGCATTTAACGCTGTCATATGCTGGTGTTGCGATACAGTTACAGACCTATGAGCTATTTGCAGTCCTTTTTTAATTTCCTGGTCAGCTTTCACTATTCAATACAAAGTATGCCAAAATAAGATTAGGATCTCAATAAGGCACAAGGAGGATCTCACAGCCCAGGATTAATTCAGAACATTACTTCACAGTCTGAGACCCAGGTCATAATCCCTTCCATAGGGTCTACGAAATAAATGGCAATCCACAGCCAAAAGAACATCTAAAAGACAGCACTGCTTTAGAACATGATCCTCCATCACTTGTGTACTGCAGCAGTTCCCATAAGATATACAATATTTTTCATTGTGGTTCCTTAGAAGAAGATAATGGTAATCTAAAGCCAAATGGAGAGTTGCCTTCACCTGCTTTAAATGAAACTGTAGTTTCACACAGCTCTTGATACTCAAATCATCCGTGACATATTCAGTACATTATTTCACTCATTCAGCATCAGTAATTGCTTTATCCTGGTAAAGATCCTTCCATAATACAGCACATGAAAGAAAATGTTGAAACCAAAATTGAGAGTTGTTGGGATGTTAAACGGTGTAATATCCAGGTGAAACTGTTCATTGCACCTATAAAAAGAAAAGAGCAATGTGCAAATGGCTAAAATGAAAAGTAATAAAAGTACCACAACAAAGGAGATGTATCAGGATGTGGCAGCAGTGCTGTGGAAGTTGTGTAATGATTCCAATGCCATAATCATGGTCTTAAAATCTATGATTAATTAGTCTTCAATATCTAGTGAGCAAGTGGTCAGATAGGACAAAAAAAAAGAAGAACATTTATTAGCATTAATATGTGCTGCATGATACATTTACAGCTTTTCATTCATTCATTCATTCATTCATTCATTCTGGTTAGGGACACAGAGTTTTACATTAGGGTACTCCTTTGTTTATGTTTTTCCGAAATAGGAAGAATTTAATTTGTTAGAAATTTTACAGGTACAGTAGGTACAAGTAAAAATACTAACAGCGTGAGCAGTATTTAATTTAAGGAATGGTCCGAGCCAGGATTCATACATCATGCTGATATTGCAGGTAATTCTAAATCTGGACTTTTCCACCAGGGTCCTTCAGTGTTTCCACAAGGAATATTGACAGCTATTATTTAAAATTAAATAAACTTGGGTATTTGAAGTGCTAACCTAACATGTGTGTATATATATATATCTATATATATATATATATATATATATATACATATATATATATATATATATATATATATATATATATATATGTATGTATATATATATATATATATATATATAGATATATATATATATATATATATATATATATATAGTGTCGATTATATTACACTACTATATATATATAAAAAAAAATCAACAACAATAAGAACTGGCTTTCAAATCCAGTGCTGCATTACTGTTTGGGTAATGGTCAGTTATAGGACTAAGTGAATTAACATTGTTGAGTCTGAGATTCATTTACGTTATTTGACAGATGCCCTTATCCTGAGCGACTTACATTTTATATAACTGAGTAATTAAAGTTAAGGGCCTTGCTCAATGGCCCAGCAGCGGCAGCTTGGTGGACCTGAGATTTGAACTCACAACCTTTTGATCTATAGACCAATACTTTATGCACTTTAAGCTACCACAACCCAATATAAGTTCAGTCAAATTTTCATACTATACTGTACTATACAATCTTAAACAATCATGTTGATTTGTAGGTTTGTTAGCTAGCTATATTATGGGAAAGCTAGAAATTTTTTTTTTATCTAATATTCCTGGTATTAGCAAAACATTTAGTTAGAAAGTTAGTTAGTTAGTTTGCTTTTCTAAATTGAAGAGCTTTAAGAGTTGTATAGAAGATAAATAAATATTAGGGAAACACAAATGTAAGAAGATTTCTGCTAATTTATCCATGGATGGTAGATCATTTGCCATCATTACTTGGAAATTTTGGAATTCACTCCCTCAGAATTTTATCCCAATATGAGTGGCAGTTTAATCGTTTTTCCTTTCCTCCAAAAGTTCTCTATAGAACACAGTGATATTAGGAAAACACAAATGTGGTATTTTTCTGCCAGTTTAAGTGGAACAAGCAGTGCAATAGGCATAACAGTCTATTTGATCAAATTTATTGAAGTACCACTTTAATATCTTGTGAAATAAGCTGAAGAAATTTTAGTCTTCTAAATTTAATATTTCATCTTTCACCACTAGCTACATGAGTCATGGACAATAATGTAACACAAAGACAAAAAAGGACAGAAAGAACTTTCCAATCTAAAGCTGTATAATGCTAACTTAGCACAGCTATTTCATGTTAGCTCTTGTATGAACACAGATGTCCTGGTCACATGAGCAAGATTGAGAAATGTGGCATGTGAACTAGAAATCCTGGAACGATATGATAAACATAACCCTGAGTGGCACTGCCAGGCTTTGTTTGGGTTTGAATGATTTGGCCTCAAAACATGTAGCTGGAAAATAAATGCGTGAGTGACTATGCAAAAAGATAGACAGCTCGACCAAGCGATAGAGAGGCTGTGGAGGCAGGGAAGGACATGGGAGAGGGAAAGAAAACTTGGGGAAGACAAATTTGGTGCTTGCTTCACTGACACATTGTAAAACTAGAACACTTGAAAAGGCACCTCACATTGCTCAGATAAAGTGAACGTCGCTGAGATGTGAGCTGTGACCTACTGCCTTGGTTGTCGCATCTCAGCAGGCGTAAGTGTACAAATGTGAGGAAACGTCAGGAAAGAGTTATGATGATCACTATTTTCCTTTCCCCCGAGCGCAGCGTCCCTGGGTAACTCTTAAAAAGTTCTCATACTTTGATGTCAAGCCCAAAGCAGATTTAAAGTGTTGGAGAATCCTGTATAGACTCTTTAGGATTGACCACTTTGGAGAGGAAGAAGAGCAAGACAACCATGGCTCTAAGTCAAGGATGTGCTGACAGATGTGGCATTCGGTGATCATGGGTCAGTCATCCTTCAAAGTTCACTGGTTGGTTTGGTCTGACAATTCTTCCATGAGTTATTGGAAAACCATAGAACAACTTGGGATGGATGTTTGTGACAAAGAACCATAAAGTAGCTTAACAAATGGTGGAAAAAAAAAAAGATTAAAATTCCATCATACTGTTTTAATTACTACATTTTGGTAGGACCAAATAATAAGACCGAAGGCACTAACGTGATTGGATCTGAGCTTCATTAAGAATGTTCATTCTATAAATGTACACCATGTTCATACTATACAGTACTATACAATCTTGCACTGGATACTTGCTCTTGCCTTGTAATGTAGATATCGATTTACAATGGGTGGTAGATCATTTGCCATCATTGCTCTGAAATTTTGGAGCAATTTTATCTCAGCATCATTCATTCATTTCATTTTCTACCACTTATCTGATCTAGCGAACGTGCTAACCACTAAGCCACCGTGCCCCCATCTCAGCATCAAATATTGCTAATATGAGTGGAGGTGTGATTGTTTTCCTTTCCTTCAAAAGTTTTCTCTAGAACACAGAGAGATAGTAGGAAAACATTCATTCATTCATTCATTTTCTACCGCTTAACCCGAACTACCTCGGGTCACGGGGAGCCTGTGCCTATCTCAGGCGTCATCGGGCATCAAGGCAGGATACACCCTGGACGGAGTGCCAACCCATCGCAGGGCACACACACACACACACTCTCATTCCCTCACACAATCACACACTACGGACAATTTAGAGATGCCAATCAACCTACCATGCATGTCTTTGGACCGGGGGAGGAAACCGGAGTACCCGGAGGAAACCCCCGAGGCACGGGGAGAACATGCAAACTCCACACACACAAGGCGGAGGCGGGAATCAAACCCCCAACTCTGGAGGTGTGAGGTGTACGTGCTAACCACTAAGCCACCGTGCCCCCCATTAGGAAAACACAAATGTGTTATTTTTTCTGCCAGTTTAAGTGGAACAAACAGTGCAATAGGAATCACAGTTTATTTGATCCGATTTGTATTCTGAAGTAAGCTGGAAAAATTGCAGTCTTTAATCTTTCATCTAGCTACATCAATTACGATTATGTGAAAGACATAATTGTAGAAGCACAAAAAAAAAGAGGACAGGATGATCATATTAATTATAATGAATCATAAAACAAATCACATTTACAGCCTGATGCACGCTTTCAAATGGCCACTAAATGAGATAAAAGCATGCCTACTGTATATAAAAGAGATAAAAGATTCATGTATCACCCAGGCCAACTAGCATTTCTGCTTATCTAAAAGAAAGTATTAACCCCACAACAATAAAGCCTATTATTCATTTGAGTGATTCATCTTTGAATGAATCAGTACTTCCTTCTCTAACATTGATTATGGTTTTTGGAATGTCTTTTAAAAATAGGAAACCGGGGAGGAAATGATGTATAAAGGACACAATGGAGGTATGGGAATGTGAGAAACGTCATTGAAATATGAGAACGTAATGAAACACTTGGTTTGAATAATTGCACCAGGTTTTTTTTTTTAAACACAAAACCATTGTGACCACTTTGATTTTTTTATTTATTTATTTATTTTCCATACCAGGCACAATGTTCTCTTCCATTTCATAGGCACTAATATTCCAGCTATTCTTGAGGTTGTGAGTCACTATAAAGGTCTT